>NW_010401006.1:33493-53748 GCF_000710305.1 Buceros rhinoceros silvestris
CTACTCAGGCTACAGAAGAAAATGTATTCCCTATTAGCAGATTTAGACCCAGAAGCTGTACAAGGGCCTCCCTTCTTCACTACCATCTATATTAGCACAAACAGGATCTGAATTTCTAACATGTTCATTGTGAATTTGCTGTTATTCACACACCCCCAGAATGACATCATGGTTGTCTCTGGTGAAATAAATGCAATGTTAGAATGGGAGGCAGGTGGAAATTTTCAGAACTAAAGACCCAGATTTTACGATGACGTCAGTTTGAATGGTATGTGTGGGGGAAGATGGAAACACTGTAGACAAAGCAAGAAGAACATGCAGTTTAACACTGCACTTTAAGATGTCCACAAAGCACTTGTAATTTTCCATGTTTCATGGAACTAAGCAGCATCCTTCCTACAAAACAGAGACCGAATGACTGTATTTATCAGGCAATCAATGCCAAGTACAAACCCAGAAAAGAAACTTTGCGTGTCTTGGTATTTTACCAGCACGAGAGGCTGCCTAGAATAGAGCTGGCTCCAATCGTTCTACTAAATCCTCCCCTCTCCAAAGCACCACTGTGTTCTACCACATAGTTAACACCTGTATTTGAGAAGAAAGAACACCCCCAGTGGGCTCACTGTCAGCTTCCTTTTCTGCAACAGTCTAGTTTTCAGATCTCTGGCAGCATACTGTAAGGACTATCAAAGCAAGTGGTGCTAGATTTACAAGGTGTAAAAGATATCCATGGATAAAGAGGGGAATCACAAATAAGAGCAAATTTTAAATTACTTTATAAACACTGTCATGTTCCTAACAGGTACTCTAATTTCACACTGTTATACAGGTAAAATTTTCTGTAAAGCAAAGGTTTTGCTATGACCTTTGAATAAAAAATCCCAAACAAACTACAAAATGTTTTTATTTTCACTCTTTGTGAAGCTGACCTTTACTTGCTTTTTGGAGTTCAGGATATGAAAGTCTCTAAAATTCATTTGAACTATGAAAGTGCTGTAACATTAGCACTATGAGTACTTGGTTTAGTTCTTAATGAAATCGCTTTCACTAGAAGCTAAAAACACACATATTCCCTTGGTTGTTAAACAAGTACATTTAATGTAAAAAAAAAATGCCCTCTCCATGCAACTTTGGACTGAGGAATGAGCTACCATCTCTCACCACAGAAGACTCTTTGCCTCCTTCCCCAAACCTCCGTTTTCCTTTGACAGCCTCACCTGGCCCACTGCAGCACCAATACTGCCAGTTCCATCCACAATTCCCGTGACTGTTGCCAGAGCCTCGCTGCTGCCTTTCACCAGATCCTGGCGCCCCAAGTCAGCAGAAATTGCAGAACTGATCATGTTAGAAGGGCCTCCGATGAAAAATCCTGGAAGTGCCAAGAACACAGCCTTGGTGCAAAACAAGCATGAGGATGGATTCTCAAGAGAACATCTTCAAAACACAGATTTTGTGTCATGCAAAGCTCAGGAAAAGGATTAAGTCTAGGGACAGTGATCACAGACTAACTGTAGGTAGAAGTGTACCCTCACAGCTGAAGCATATGGTCGTGGCACACTTTGTGTGCCTGGAGTATGCACACAGAAATTGCCAACAAGCACATTTTCATCCAATAGCAAAACCGAGGTAATTAGCTGTGCCACACTCTGCAAGAAGAGTCAGGACACACCCAACGATACAGAAAGCTACTCTTGAACAGCATGCACATACAAACCCTCAACATGAAGCAGATTTAACCACATTTCTGCTTTGGAAAAGTATACCCCCCCACACCACTGCCTTAGTCTCCAGGGGTTGATGAAGGAGATGGAAAGGGGAAAAATGCAGCAGGGCAGAGAGTTCTGAAGTAGGAGTGTTTGAAAAGAACGGCTCTATTCATGCAGGCTAATCTTAATTCCTTAACACAGCATAGTATGTCTGGTAGCACACAAAGCTTGTGACCTCTCACAGTACACAGAGCACTTGGGGTTCTGACAAACACCCTCAAATTTGAGCTGCAGCTCATGACTTTGGCATATATACACTTCCTCAGATACCAGATCACTGCTAGGTATTTTGGCATAAATCCATCCTCATCATACCGAGCCAAGGCAGACCCCTTTAGCTCCAAGCCATTATTCTGCATCTCCCTCTGTAAGGCAGTTTTCCTACAGCTGTATCCAAAAGTAACAGAAATTGGGCCCCAGCTTTTACTCTTTCTGCAAAACTAGCATAAATGGCAGCACGTGCAAATGCATTACCACCACCAGAGGCTGGCGTTACTGATTTTTCTGCAACGCATATGTAGCCTACTAGCATAACACTGGCATTCAATAAGATACCTGTAACTGCCATGATCACAGCATTGATAGGTTTGCTGTTTGGAGAACCTGCAAGAGAAAGACCAGTTAAATGTAAATAAAACAAATGAACTGGAGAAAGTCACTTATTTAGGATCAGAACGAAGCATGCAAACACTGGTTTGAACTGCCTGTGCAATTAGCTGCATAGCGACAACAATCACTTCTATTTGACTCCAGATTTCTACAGAGATTAGTCTTACCACAAAAGCATTTAGAGACCGAAGACCCAGAAGTTTTCTGACAGCACTTTACAGTAGAAAAATCACCTTTGTCATTAAAGTTTAGTGACCTATTTTGATTTGCCTGGCTCTGGGTTCCAGCCCTTGTTATGCCGCTTTCTTTTTACCCTCCTCGCAAGTCCATTCGAATAGTAAGATTCTCTGGGGAAAAGAATCTCTGGGGAAGTTATTCTCAACTCAGTCTCTCCCACCATAAAGTATTCAGCACTTGAATCGCCCTTCCGTTTGCCCTGAGTTTTCCAAGTTTTTTTTAAAATACAGAGATCTGGAGGTAGTAATCCAGCAACTGCCTAAACAATGCTGCACAATAAAGCAAAGAACACAAATCCCCATATCCTCACTCCTCCTTACAAAATCATGCTTGGGTATCTACAGGTTCTGCTTGCCTTCCCAGGAACAGCACCATACTATGTACAAGCAGCTGATTATCCACCACAGTCCCTCTGCTTTTCAGACACTGTTTTCCTCTGATATCTCACTTTCAGGCATTACCTGAAGTCCTTACCCACTGCTTCAACTTAGGGACCACACATGGCCAAGTCACCATGCAGAAGGCAAGTTGCAGCCCTCTTCATATATTCTCAGGCCATTATTACTCTTAGGTGCAAGATGTTATGAGCATTAAAAGGTTTCCTGGTTCGGCTGGTGGAAATTTAATTACCACACTGCAGTAACTTTCAGTCACCTGTCTTAGCCTTTTGTATCTGGCTAAGCATAAGACACCTGGACCTCTGCCTGTTCTGCCATCTAGAGCAAACTTCAAACTTCATCAGCAACAAGTTTATATTTGCTTCCAACTCACTTTTGAAAGTAACGAGAAGGACAAGAGCCTATAAAACTCTGCAGAACTCCACCAAACCCAGTCCTTGCTATTTAATGATTATACTTTACTGACTTGACTTTAAGACCATCTGAGTAAGCCAGCGTGCTTCTGAAAGGTACAGCTGTTCACATCCATCTCTGGCAACAATTTCTGCCCATAGATCTCAAAGTGCTCTATAAAAAAACAGTTTGTATCGCCAACCCATTTTGGAGGAAGACAGAGAAAAGAGAAATTACATCCCAGTGAGTTAAAGCACTCTGGTACTACAGGACATCATGTCTGAAGACACAAAACAGTTACCCTTAAAAGAGCTTCATGGAAGTTTCATAGAAACAAGATCTGTCCTCTCCTTCTACTCAGTTTTCCTGACAGACTCCTTTTGATAACCAATCACCAAGAACTACATCTATTATAAAGGGGGCAGAAACCCTTCAATTTCACCACTTACAGAAGCGGAAGTGGTAAAGCCTAATTGCTTCTCCTCTTGGTAGCATACATATACTGCAGCACAGATCTGTCCCCAGATTCTCTTTCCTCTTACTACAGGGATGCACCTGAGATTTCCTCCTCTGCCAGTTGTGGTGTTGATAGAATGACAATGTCAGAAATCTTACTGACACTGGAGAAGGATCAGTACCATAACTCACCAGTGCAGGGAAATCCAACCACTCAGCTAATTCTTTTCGACCTCATTAACCAGAAAAATTTCTTTCTGTGCAGTGCCACACTTCAGACAAAATAGACCAAAAGGCACCACGCCGATCCAGAAGCAGTTACAAGACCAAAAAAACATAATTAGAAACACACTGTGCTCTGGGTCTCTCTAACAAGTACTAAATGAACCTCTTATCACTGCACAGCAAAAGCATACTCACGGCTGTATCCAAAAAGAGATCCTACAGCAAAGAGCAGGCTAATTGCCAGCACTGGGGCTCTCTTCTGTAGCACATCAGAAATCAAGCCCTGGATAGTCCCACCTGCAAAAAAAAAAAAAAAATCAGGATGCGAACACCTTTGAACAAAACTCATTTCACCAAGTGCAGGGGCCTCTTGCCTTATCATCAACACGCATTCTCTCTAAAATTCTGAAAAGCAGGGCAGTAAGGGCAGCAGTCCTGGACACAGGGATAACAGTAAACTTAAGTGGCTCAAACAGAGCAGGCAAAACTATTCATATTGCTTTCCCAGGAATTTATTACTACTTTTTTTTCTGGCATGCAACTGGCCAATGCTCCTGCTTTTCTTTTCCTTCCCCTATAAGACCATCACAGCTCTAGGATCACCACAACTCTGGATATGAACAAGCTTCACATTGTGGTGGAAATCTGTTGGTTTCTTCAACAGAAAGTGCAGGAAAAGGCAGTTCTTTTTCACAGGGAAAGTATTAGGACACTGGGGCCTCACACTCCCTACTACCCCACCTGCTTAGGGTAGGTGCAACTAATGGCAACAAATGCCAATAGCTGATATAAATCACCTCATGTATCACTGCTACCTCTGTAGGAACTGCTCTGCTGGTAGAAACTAGAATGTTGAGACAGCCTGAATAGAAAAGGCAACAGAGACAAAAAAAACCCCCCTGACCCTGACCAGACCAAACCAAGGATGTCTGTTCTACGAAAGCTAACTGGACAAGGTAATAAAGCAAGAAACTGCGCACAGGAGCATGGAAGTCTAAACACATATACAGTATGTTCTTTATTCCGACAGAACAGCGCCAGATTTTGGAACCAGCAGAAACAAGTGCAATTACATTTTATTTCTGAACATTACACATTTGTGCTTGCTCTGCTGAGAGCTGCACTGAGTCTGATCTTAAAAATACAGCACAGAAGGGACAGTACAGGACCGAGCAAGTCCAGATCTAAACTCTCCCTCAAGGGTACCTGTTGGAAAGGAAGCAGCAAGCAGCAGGGACACCATTTTATACATGGCACTTTTCAAGAAGTTTTTGTGAGTAAAGAAAAATGCCCACTGGAGGTAACATCCAAGAACATGACCGTGCTCATTAAATTATATGTAAACTCTTTAGGGGGCTCACATACTCTGTTTTACAAAAAACCCACAGCAGTCACATCTGTAACTAGACTTTTCATATATTCAGAAAACAGCTAGATCCCACTGAACACGACTGCTCTGAGCTGTATTTGCTGCTGTCTTTCATTTTCAAATGCTAGCAGGGCAACTGCAGGAAGATGTCATTCATTTGGTCACTCACCTATGATTCCTCCCACATCATACCAGATTGAGAGCTGGTCAGCTTCTGCTTCTTTCCATCCAAAGTTGTTGCTGAGGTAGAAAGGCAGCCAGAAGAAGAATGAGTAATTCACCAGTTTCAAGCAGGCATAGGCCAAAGAGTACTGGAACAAAGAGAGGCCCAGCAAGCAGTTAACACTTGAGAAGTGTTCCTGCTTCTTCCCATAAAGCTCTCTATCAAGCTAAAGCTTTTGGGGGAAATGCTTCTTCATTTCACCTAAGGCGGCAGCATTATGAAAGCTTAATGCTGAACATCAAAGGGAACCCAGGAATACAAAAATCACTGCCAAGAAGGTTATTTTCTTTTCACTATATGCAACAGGTTAAAACACTTTCAGTGTAATCTTGAGAGGAAATGACACCAGGCTTCAAAAAATTGGCTTCCTTCTGAAGAGAAGGAAGCCGACCATGTGACACGAAACAAGCTTGAGATTTAGTTACCTGTGCATCATGCTGAGAAAAGTTACGTGAAGTAGTTCCCCTGTACTACCTCTTGCTGCTCAGAAGGCTCATCTGCTTACAGCACCAGAAGAAAAAGCTTTGTTCCTATCTCCAGGCAGGTATTCCACGACACAAGATGAAAGGTTTGGCCAAAGCTAAGCACATGCTTCCAAACCCAACAGCTGAGACAAGCTCCTGCTTTTGGCTGCTGGAATCATGTTCACCTTAGCTGGCAGGAGATCTCCTTCTTTAGAGTTTTCACATGTGTGGCAAAGATCTGTTCTCTGGGACTGCTGGCCCAGCATGCAGAGGGACAAGACACACTATTTCAGTAAGGCCTTCTGATAAACACTGACACGGCAGTTCAAGGAACCCAAATGTGAAGCAGTAAACAAGGATGAAGAAAGAAAACTCCACCTGACAGGATTACAGCTTTTGGGACTGTATGTATATGTGTATGTACACACTTGTCTTTGCATTTTGAAAAGCAGACCTTTTCATATATATTAAGGTCTACAAAATCACCTTTACTGGATTTATACTATTTTAATAGAGACGTCCTTTTTAGCTGTATTATTCATGCTTTTTCACTCTTACTGGATGTGAACTAATCTCCACCACATGTGTAAGACGTGGGGACATTCACAGAGTTCCCCTGCCTCTGGGTGTGAAAAGTGCACGGTACGAAGCAGTATTCATCACAACGTGCTAAGAAACTGCCTACCAGATTGTCTAAGTGATTAAACACTGAATTTCTAGAGGCTCAGGGGAAAGCTGTCTCTATTAAAATTCTTCCACCATATCACTCAGCAGGAGAAGAGAGGAGCTACAGAAAAAATGTCAAATAAAGTCTTTGTAGAACCTTGACAAGGCTTTGGAGATTCTCTCAAGATTTGGTCTCTTGCTGATCTGACAGCCTCCTGGTTTGGCTGGGCCCTAATCTGATATCAGATAAAACTCACAGACTCGGAAGCGTTCATGTTGCTGGGTTACTGCACCGAACATGTCCTCAAAATCCCAACTGCAACAGCAACATCAGTTGTATAGTACCTACTTATGTTCTGGCCAATGAAAAAAGTCACACATCAACTGAGGCAGCCTCCACCACTAAGAAATTTTGCTTAAAGGTTGTCTGTACATCAGCCCATTCTTAGCATCACTGAAACTGGGCCATAATTTATACAGCCCTTAGCCATGATAAGAAAGAACTCAAGATGGGTATGCTTTCTTTTACCATCCCTCAACCAGGGTCTTAACAACAAGGCTGTGGTTGTCCAGTGCTCTAGACACTGACAATCCACCCATCCCTTTGAGACTTTGCATTGCCTTAATCACACCAACCAACCGCTTTACTCATTCAGGGTATCTGACAACACTGTCCATTCAGTAGTTCAGCTTCACCATCAAACCCAGACTGTTCACCCTATTACTGAGCCAGCCACCTTGCCCCCTTTCTTGTACTGGTTCTACTATTCTAGGGGCACACAGCCCACTCTCACGGAAAGTTAATGCTTTTTTTTTTAACATTTTTCAGCTGAACCAAATCCATGAACTGGGCAATACTGCCGATGCAGAAGTACAAGTTCTCACACAAGGGACAGGATGAGGATATGCGGAAACTGCATCACCAGGCCTTGCTTCCACTTTTTATAAAAAAAACCAAACACCTACTTTGCCACACATTACATCATGCTGACTAAGGCTTTTCATGCCAGCTTTCTGCTTTTGAGACAACCCCAATAACAGTGCCACAGAGTTCCGTGTGATGCTCAGCTACCAGTGAGAAACCTATTCCTCAGGGCAGCACAGCTACCCTACCAAGAAAGCAAACTACAGCCACCTTTGCTCATGGCCTCCCTTCTAAATTCAGCAGCAAAAAGGGCAGGATCTCTGCCGCCCTTAGTTGGTGCATTACATGCACTAAATGATGCAGGAGTCAGATGGGAAGAGCAACATGCAGCCACGTACCTGGACAATATTATAATCCATGTGCACAAGGATAATAGTCCCAACCCCAAGGTTTTAACAGCATAAGAAGTCAGATGTCAACAACTACAATACATGGTCAACACATTAACAATGATGTCAACAAATACTGACAACACAAAACGTCCGCTTTATGTTTAATGAAGTCAGATCTCAAGAATCTGTGTCCTCACCAGTACTACACCTGGAAGGCAGCAAGCCTGGAAAAAGCCAATGGCCTTTGGCTGGTTGTCAGTATCAGTTGCTTGAATAGAGTAATTCCGGTCATCATCATCTGCATCATCGTTGCCCATTAAAGGTCTGTTGGCATCTTCCTCCACACTGCCATCTTCATCTGCTCCAAGCTCAGGGAGGCCTAAATTTTACAGGGGATATGCAACAGGGAAAACGGACCACAGCCTGTTCACCCTCTCCCCACTCTAAAGCTATGCTCGCTTCTATTAAGCAATTCTCCCTTCTAGCAATTCCCTTGCTCTCCCATACCTCCAGCCTCCTTTGGCTTAGAAACTCTTCTAGATGGTGTTCTGAAGTGTCGCCAGTTTCTACCCTTTGTCTTCTAGTGCTCTTGAAAGTATTCTGTCTGATCCTGGTGTCGGCTTTTGTCTGTTCTGAGTGTCTGGCCATTAGTTGGAAGACACAACAAATTAGTGCATTCCCCCCCTTGTTTAGTGGCTGGGATCCTCAGACCTGGCTCCTGGGTACCCTTTCCCTTGGGCATGGAGACTGAGTGCACCAGCAGCTACTCAGACAGCTGCTGCCTGTTAATGCCACCACTGAAACCAGAACTCTAGCAACTGCACTGTGCTTTCCGCGCTGCCGAGTGCACTTACGAGCACTCTTTATGGTAGCTTTAGTGCTACCAACTTTATAACCTTTGCAGGCACCTGGGAAACCTCCTCCATGGCCCTGTCAAAGCTCCTTTTGTTTTCCTGTAACACTGTGGCTTGCCTACCATCTTCTCAGAGAAGGACCATATCCAGCTTGAGAGCTATTTAAGTGGCTGCAGGAGACCTGCAGACAAAAAGCACTTCCCCTTCCCACTACACAGTTAAGGCTTGCCTTAGCTTTCTCCTACAATAGCCAGTTACCAGTTTGCCTACTGTTTCTTTAAAAAAAAAATACTAATTTTCCAAGTGAACAAAACCTGATAATTAGACACATCCTAATGGAGATGTTAGAGCTAGGCTGTTTTATTTTGTTTTTTAAAAAGCCCAGATCCTATATACATGATGCATAGTGGTATTTAGTGTGATCTTGGCAAGTAAAGCATTTGCTCCATTAAACACACTAAAGTGCAACATCATTTTGTAAGAGCCCTAAGGATAAGTCCTGTCAGAACAAGCAGCTCTTTTAGTACTACATGGAAAGCTGCATATCTGCTCTCCAAGAAGAGACTGAAATGCTACAGCCCTCTTCCACTTACCCACTTCCTTCGGTGATGTCAGGAGTCCAAAGAAGACAATGACTCCACCAGCAAACTGTACTGAGGCAGTCACCAAGAAAGCATACTGAAGATAAATAAATAAAAGATTATTTTTTAAAGCACTTTCAGTCACATAAGTTTTCCTGACTAACGAGAGTTTCTTGACATTCCAACCTTGTCAGAGAGTAAATACAGGTAACAGCAACCCAGACTATATCCATATGACAAGTGCTCTCTGCATTTCCTGAATAGGCTTGGTTGTATCTAGGCTGAAAGACCATGCTGGAACACTTGTTTTAGTGTACCGATGTCATGGCAGTGAGGAAGTGTATAGATGCAGCTGTATTGGAAGGGACTGCTCAAAGAAGGGTCATACACCAAATTCAGACCAGGTTGCTCTGGACTTTGTTCAATCAGCTCTTGAAATCCTCCAAAGATAGATCCTCCAGGCCTTGGCCCCTTGTTCCAATGCTTGACTAACTTCACAGTGAAACAGTTTTTCAAACATCCAGTTGGAACCGTTCTTTCTTCACTTTATACACACTGATTTTTAGCTCTTTCACTGTGCAGCCCAGGAAAGAATATGGCTCCAGTTTCTCAACAGCCTTCCCACAGGCTTTGGAAGTCTGCAGTTTCCAGAGTGACAAGCTCAGCTCAGTTAGCCTGTCCTCATAGATTACACACTGCAAGATGCACTGGTTCACTTACATTCATTGTATTCAATTGTCTGCTTGCCACATTACAGCACTGTAGTGCCTGCCTGGCTTCTTCCCAGTTATAGAAGATATGCCTCCATGCTTGTCAGAACCTCACCACTATGCAGCAGTAGTGACTTCAGTCGAGTGAGAACCTGTGATGGATGGCTCTGAACAGCACTTTAAGCCAACCAAATGAGAAAACACTAAGGCTTTTCAGTAACATTGGTCCCGTTTACAGAGAAGTCTCAGGCTCATTTCTCCCAACTTAGAAAGGTCAGGAAAGGAATATCCTTTCTATTCTGCCTACTGCTTGCTACCACAGAATTCAGGAAGATGAAACTGGACACTCTGAGCCTGTTTTCTCTCAGAAACAGGATAAGAAACTAGTCTCTCATAACCCAGTCAGACATGCAGTCCTAGCTAGAAGACAGACAGCAATACCTACCTCATAGCCATATTTGAGAACACAGGAGGCAAGGAACGCCCCGAGGATATTTCCCACAGACGCACAGGCACTCCAGAGTCCAAACACAAAACCTCTCCTGCAGAAGGGGAAGAAAATTTGAAAAAGGCAACATGGGGATAAGTGACATTAGGAGCAAGATAAAGATATGATATTCAAGTGAACTTAAAATTATGAATAAAGTTACGGCATTCTCCCAGTCCACTTCAAAGGGACTCAAAGGTCTCTTACAACAATAATAACTTGAGTGAATAACTTGGGGATACCAAATGGATAAGCAAGGAATGTTCTATCCTGAAACATGTGCATTACAGCAGAGGTGAGCTGGCAACAACAGGGTTACGAGCTATGGCTAGAGCTCACCTAAAACACCACAAAGTGACAGAGTTGAGCCTGCTATAAGTCAGTTGTCATTAGGTCTCTTCAGTGTTAAGTAGACAGAAACAGGTTTAACAGTGGCACGAAAATTCAAATTCAGCCACTCTGCACTACGGGACTTTTGAAGTTTGAACCTGTACCTTTAACATGCACAATTGTGTTCACACCAAGCTGTTCTGTGGCTCCAGAAAAAAAAAAAAGAAATATAGTAACAAGACATATTTCACCCCATATAACTTTAACCCTGATCTAACAACTGGCCATTTTAGTTTGAGACCTTTGGCTCAATCTGCTACTTAGCATGTCAGGTAAGTGTGTCCCTGAAGAAAATTCAACTTACCCAGCTTTTCCAAACCAATTGCCCATGACAGCAACCACACAGGGCCAACCAGTGGACTGCAGCAAGCCATTCACAACCCAGAGACAGCAGTAGAACCACTTGTTGTAGAAATGCAACCATTCTGTGAGTGTGCCAAAGAAGAACACCTAGAGAAGAGGGGAAAAACAACCACCACAGAAAAAAAACTGAGAAGAAACCCTAAGACTACTGCTGAAAGCCAGGCAGGAGTGGGGTCCTGAAAAAGAAATAACATTTCAGGGAGAAGGTTCCCCGCAGGGGCCAGGCCAGAGGCAAGCCCGGCATTGTTCAACAGCTCAGAGCTAATAGCACCCTCTGCTGAGCCACCACAGCAAAGACTCCAGAGCTCAAACACCAGAGACAAATGTGCTGTCACGGCACTTCCACTCCGAAAGACTTTTATCTTTGTAAACATCTCAGTTCCAACAGGAGAGGAGAAGAAAGAGACAAATATTTTCAGTGTTGTTACTGAAAGTACAGTAGCCTCTTGATCTGCTATTGTACTGACATGTGAATCCACAAGGCTCTATGCAAACACAAAACCCTCAGCAGTCATTTATCTTAGCAAAATTTAACATAAATACTACAGCCAGGTCTCAAGTTACTAAGAGCCCTAACCCAAACTAGCCAAAATAAACACATTTTGTGGCACACTGTGATTGATGCACATTTGTGGTCACGTGTTTGCAGAACACAATAGGTCATAGTGGGGTTTGTAGCCACTGGGTAAATCAAAAGCACTCCACACACTTTACCACTACTTTAACAACCAGAAAACCACAATGAGATAAAACTGATTCACATTTATCTGCAGTGGCTTGAAGCTGAAGACCCCTTTTGTTTCAAGCAAACGTTCTTTTTTGACACATGCCCTCCCAGCAATTACAAAATAAATAAATGAATGCTTAGTATTGTTAGCATGTCCTTTAAAGGAGAAAGCAAAGATTGCATTTGGAAGCAAAAGCCTTAATGACAACATAAGTGGGCTGGGAGAACAGTTATATTACAAAACATTCCCAAAAAGTCCCAATACATCAATCTTGTACAAAAGCTGTTCATCGAGTCTCTAGACGGTGCCTCAAACTTACGAATTTCCTTCTGACACAGTATCCATAAATAGATATTGCAGGAAGAGGTGAGTCATCTAGCATAGCTCTATGCTTTAGACAATGCTTCCAGGACAAAGTTTTACACGCAGACTTTGAGAATGCTGAGGAACAGCTACAGCTCTTGGACAGATTCACAGAGAAACTGAGCCTCTTCTTCCCTAAAGGAAGACCCTATCCAGAAACTCTAAGAGAGATTTCTAAATCACTGTTTCAACTTACCACCAGAGCAGAGGAACACATGCCAAAAGACAAAACCCAGCGTAAATTCAGGCGATCACCAACTATGCCACTGACAAAGAGACCCTAAGAATAAAATACAGCATTAAAGCAAGGCACGAGATTTGCATCTGTTACCTGCAAGAACTGAAACAATGTAGAAGGGTCAAGCTGATCCAAATGTTGTTGTTACACTAACTTACAGATTGATTCTAACCACTTTTTCTGCCACCAAAGAAACCCTGTTCATAGTTGTTCATTAAATTTCTTATATTTAAAAAAAATTCAGCTGAGAACTCTTGGAGAGATAGAACTAGCCCTCCCCACCCACTGGCAGTAAGGGTGTGAGAAATTCTGAAGTGATAGTATTTCTCTTGCATTCGTTAACAAGCATGTTCACATGGGTAACAGGCACAGGCAGAACTAACAGAAAATTAAGGGAATAAATCTGCTCCTGAACTAAGCTTTTTAACTGCATTAGTGCTAGGAAAATCCATGAAGAAGACCGTCTTCATCCTCTCCAAATGTGGGTGTGATCATCCCAATAAGATTTAACCAAAGCTTAGCAGCTTTGGGTGAGTTTTACTCACCACAGCATAGGAAAACAAAAAGATCGTATCCAATGTCCCCAAGAAGAGAGTTGCTTCTTCTGCATCTGGAAATAAATGGCTGCTGTTCCAGAGCTGCAGAGAGAAAATTTTAACAGGTAAACAGGAAAAGACACAGCAAATTCTACTTTTTTTCAATGGCAACCCCAACTCTAAAGCAGAAGAGCATTTGGCTCCAGCAACCTCCCATTCCTCCAACACTTAATTATCAAATCAAGAACAATTCTAGAATTATCCACTGCAAAAAATGTCCATTCCCACTTCATTTCACTTCTACAGGGCAAGCTAGCAAACCAGAAGAGAGAAATGCTCATTCCATCTGGATCAAGACAAATAACTGGCAAAACAAGCCCTAATTCTAACAAGTAAGCAACTGTTAGACAGCTTCTTACACAGAAACACCGATGCACATCTGAATGAATAATACAATAAAAGGCATATTCTCTTTTATGTGCAGTGTCTCACTGGTACTTACCTTGCTGTCTTTACTAAATGAATAATTCCCTTCAAGTATTTGTGACAGCAATCATAATAAGAAGTGACAGACCACACACAGAAAAGGAAGAACACAAAAGGAACAAGGGAAAGAAACAGACTGGTTGGAAACTATTTACAATGAACTCCAGTCACTAATGTTGTTAATTTTTTGTGCTTACCCTGAGTTTCATTGTACTTTCAATATGATCAAAAAAAAGGGAAAAAGACTCAGCTGTCCCCAAACTAAGATAAGTGACATCAGCTGAAAATAATAAACTTTGAGGATGACTTGAAGAACAAATGAAGTTTATTAGAACAAAGTTTTCTTCCCTCCCCACCATGCCCACATTAGAAAACAAATGAACAAACCCAGCCCAGACCTGAACTATGGTTGCACCTAATTCAAATATCATCAGTTTTAGTTTGACTCTACCTCTCCAGGAGGATATCCTGTACATTCAACATTAATTAATCATTCACTTAGTTTAAAAGATGTTAACAACCGTAAGGCCTATCAACACAGCTTCCGTTTAAGTCTCACATGTCCAAGAAAACCAATAAAACTCCTGAAAAATCCTTTTTCCACTTGAGCCCACCAATACCTACTTACACCAGTAGCTTTTAACTTTTAATCAGTGATCCCTGGAGTTCCACAAGATATTAAGAGTCTTAGAAGGATGAGAAAATCAAATCTTCCACCATTAGGCTTAAATTCATTAAACAACCTCCACAGAACTCACAAATCTTTAAAGGCTGAAAAGTGTGGATATCTAAGTTGTCCTTTTGATAAAAGCATACCAAGGCCTACATATAAGTTGTGTAAAACAACCGCAAAGCTTTTTGTAATACTTTAAAAAATATTTAAGTATAAAAATAAAGAACAACTGTAGTTAAAAAGACATACCAAAGTTCAAAACTGAGAGCATGACTTCTCTGTTCATGTCCTTAATCTGTTCTATCATTGTTAAATGATGTAACCTCAACTGATACTAGAAGGACCATTTTGACCATTTTTCTTGATCAGACACATACACCCCAACACCCACCAAACACTAAACCATCTATATTAAAAAAAAAAAAAATCAAAACAGCTTCCAAAATATATTAGTTGTTTGAATGTCAGTTAAGGAACTAAATACAAACATCTTGTGGTTCACTTTAGCATCTCTGAGATGCTTGCTCCTTTTTGATACACTGTGAAATCCTGAACACATTACAGATGCAATTTACTGTTTTCACTTATGACAAAACGCCAGCATTTATCAACCCTCAGTCAAACATCCAAATAACCGATGATTTCTAATGCAAACACCCAAGCAACTGACTCAGAACTTCCTGCTCCAACAGACCTCCTGGCCTGTGACCAAGCTGTCAGTGTAAGATTCCTCCCACTTCTCAAAAGCATCAGGACAAGCCACTGCTCAAAACAAGCATGTCCCTAAAAAGACTATGGGTGAGAGCTAGGAGGTAGCTCTTGCATTCCCATTTGTGAGGTGCAAGCAGCATACAACTTCATTTTCTGCAAGCAGATGCTGCCAAAACTCCCACTGCTTTCACTGAAGGTAGGATTTTAGACACAAGGGGTAATGGGTGTTCAGCATTTTTGGAAATCAGACCTTTCGGATGCAAAACAAAACGTCATTCTTCAGTTATCAATTTATAGGATAAGCAGTTAGCACTTTCCGAAAGCGTTCCTCTCTCCTACTTTGGCTATCCTTTTAACAGGATGGCAGCAGCGGTACAGCCACAGAGAAAGCCACAGCCAGGGTTTTACAGAGATCTGTGTAAGCCTTAACTTAACAAAAGCATTAACTGCTTTTGTTTATTGTCTCCAACACTTCAGAGGTAGGATGGCTCTTTCCCCCCCCTCCTCCTCCACCTCTGTGCTGCTGGCTACTACAGTGACTCTCCTTGGGTCCCCGCTTCTTGAGAATTTCTCTCCAAGGACCAGGAAAGATTTTGCCATCATCTGATAATCCAGAAATCTTCAATTCAGACACCTCAAGTTAATGCTCACATTCTGAGCACTGTCCCTGATGGACACTTAAAGGGGCTTCTTCAGCACCACAAGCACATCATCCTGGACATTACTCATCTTTCTTTGCACTTGCCTATCTCTTGTGTCCTTACCTCATGTGGACGGAGCTCAGGGGCTGTTATGTTCAGGCAGAAGGGAGTCCATTGGCTGGAAATGCTGACTTTGACATTGCTGAATGTCTTTCTGGAAGCATGGAGCAGGGAATAACTGCCAGAAAACACAAAAGCAGGGGTTGGCCAAATCTTCCCTGGAGATCAAGTGGGAAAGGGTGGGACTCGCAATACAGATACATGCTGTCTAAGCAGGTAGCATAGCAGGGGACTGGCAGTTTTCAAGATAGTAGTCAGCAGCAGGAACCCCCAATTTATGGGTAGACACACTGATTTTAGCGGGGAGTTGTGAAATAGCATCTTGACTGGAAAAGACCTCCTCAAGAAAAGAGGAAAAAAAAAAAACAAAGAAAAAAAAGAGAAGACGCACTTATCTGGCTATAACCACCATTACAAGTGCTCTTCCAGAGACAGATTAGGTATCAGTGGCAGTCTTGCTGTGAAGATCAGAGGATATCAGTGAGGCAAAGTTTGTAAGGAGAGGCAGTATTGTATTGCAGCTGTTGTCAGCTGGTGTAACAGACAAGCTTTCAACCAACAAATCTAGCAGACCTTCAGATTTGAAGCAGTGACCTCCCTGTTCTAGAGGCCTGTCTACTCTCTGCAAACAGCACTTTTGGGAGAAAAGAGGATCCCAGACTCCACAACAGCACATTCCATCAGTCAGAACAGGAATTAGACTTCTAACCATCAGGGTTTGCTTCCTTCCTCATTTTAGCTAGTTCTTCAACACATCCACCCACATCCACCCTTCTGCAACAGACTGCTGACAGTGTGGCACAGTCAGCCTCACCTTTGGTGCAAGCCTTATTGGTGGCTGGATTCCCCAGGGGCACAGCACACTTAGCTCCACTACTGTGTGACTCCCAGACTGGTTGGTACAACTAGCTTTTAAGTTTGTTTCCAAGGCTCATGACAGAGGTTAACCCTACTTCCCTACCTTCATTCTCCTTCTTTGGACATGTCCTCCCCAAATGCAGCGAGATGAACACTTCTCTGTGCAGAGGTACACTCAACCTACCTGAAGAAGGTCAGCAGGAACACAACAATATGATGGTGGGTGCAATGGGACACAAGGCCTCTGTTTACAGGCTGCCTCCGTAAGCTCCCAGGCCAAGCCATTCTCCCAGCAGCCCTATCCCTGCTCCTGCCCTTGGCCACAAAGGCTGAGCGGTGCTTAAGTCATTTTTCTTCTCACTTAAACAGAAGGTGGGAAGAGAGGAAAAAAGAAAACATATTTGAATTAAAATATACGTATAAAATACAGCTGTGTTCCCCAAACGGCCGTAATTCAGCATGAACAATTCTATGCCATTCCTTCCCAGTTTGTTTCACATCACTACCCCTCCCATCACCTGTAAATTCCTTGACACCCTCTATGCCCAGAAATGTTGTATTCCCACCTGCCCAGTACCCCCTGTGGTTATCCTCCAACTCACTTCTTTTTTGTTCCCCTCCTAGCAGATGTCTCTTCAGTGCCCATCACCAAAGGAGTTCCTCCAGGATTTAACAACTTCCAAGGTTCCCATATTAAAGACCATTCTGCACCTTTTACATACACGGTGCACTATACTGTGGTCATAAATAAACTAACTTTCCACCACCATCTGACTGGCTATAGACTGGTGAATAAGTCAAGAGAGCAGCATTTGTTTTCTGGTGGAGAATGGTTTTGGATGTAACTGCTCCTAAAAATGTTGTCGAAAGAACATACCCAGGAGTGGACTTGCACAGCTGGAAAAAGGAAAGTAACTGTGAGGACAGTGCCGAAACCAAACAGCTAGACTCCCTGCCTACTTGTTCCCAAGCCCGACACGATAGCTCCATCTGTCACTAACTCATTAGTACAGCATGTGGCAAGTCATTCTTTCCATACCTGTAGGACATGGGTGACATCTGCCTAAAGTTCTGGATACCAGATGTTATTGGTACTGAGGAAAGGCTCTAACAGCCAAACAGTTTCTTAGTGCTGGCTCATGCCACACTACTCCACTCCCTCAGACGGGCTGGGACCATTAGTGCAAACCAAGACCAGGAAACGACCCTGTAGGCAGCAAGGTGGTGAATCTCTCTCCACACCTCCCTTTTGTTCTCTTGGCAGAGATCTTTTCAGCCAGATTTCCCTCTCACAAGCAGCTACACAAACACCTGCATCCAAGAGAGCAGTGCAAAGAAAGACACGCTATATACTGACGTCGCTGCTGAAGCCAGAACTCAATTCTATTCACCCTAGCTGGCTTAAGGCTGCTAGATAAGTCAGCTGGCGGGAGCTGTGCCTTCAAGAGACGTTCAAACACCACGCACATTCTGAATGCTGAGGAGAGGTACCACCCAAAGAGGTGAAATAAGACAGAACATAATTCCTACGTGTTCTTTCATACCCACAGGTGCTTTTTTTAATGATTTGTAAATCTGACAGAAGACCTGTAAAGTTCAGCTTCATAGCCTCACCTGGAGAAATCGCTAAGATTCCCTTTTATCCAAATTTCTGCTGATGAGAAGTCTGTATTTCACAGCGATTTCTGTTCTTCCTTCTAATAACTTTTAAAGGTGACATCAAGACAATTTTCACTGTAAGCAGCCTTCCTTTCCTGCTCTCTCAATGATGATGCGTGCCTGACTGACATGCCAGCTACTACTGCATACATTAACCATCACAGAAAACGAGGCCATATCTGGCCTCCAAAACAAGAGCATGGCATGGAGATCCTCTGAGTAATAGGGACCCAGCTATTACACCTCTGGGACACTGGAGCCACCTTTATCTTAAACCACAGCTAAACAGCTCTGTTCTCATCCAGGACAAATGCAGCCAGTCCATAGAAGATCTGAGACTGCCTGCATCTACACAGCCAGGCACAGCTGAGCCACGCTCCCATTCATCCAGCTAGGACAATCCACCCAGGTCTGGCAGCACCTTCTAGTAGGGACACGCTTAAGGCTGCTTGGGTTCACACAGGGGAGGGGAAAAAAAAAAAAAATCACTTACAGTAGGAGCCATGGGAAGGCAAGGCTAAGCCTGGAAGGGGCATCTTCACAAGTAGTCTTGAAACTACTACTACGTTCATCTGAAGTCCCAGACCATTTCACAACATCAGTGAATGAAAATTCAGTACCAAGTATCACATGGTGCTACCCCATTTCACGCAGCAGTAAAACTGCTCAGGGCTGTCCCTCACACAAGGGACATGTCAAAGAGAAAGTAACCCAAGGTACCCCAATTTCCCTGTACCACGGTCCTTACAGACCTGTGAACTATGCAGTCTGTTGGTCAAATACAGGAGCTTGTTTCCTTCCCTGCCTCTACCTACCCTCCCACCAAGCAACAGCAGGTAACAGAGCTCCCCAGAGGAAAGGAGAACACTGCCACTTGCGCAACGCTGCAGGAAAAGTTCCTTCCTTGGGTAATCAGTTCTCAGCCCAAAGCACGAGATTTACTACTCCCTTCATGTCAACATATGCAAATATAGAACTTATTTGTCCAAGATACCAAGCCTTTTTAAAGCTAAGACCTGCTTTTGACCTTAAAGTCACCTATTTTTAAAGAGCATTTACTGTTGGAAATTATCTGTTCCTGAGAGCTTTTCAATCTCAGCTAGCTTTCTAGAAGACCTTCTGACAAAGGATGACACTCTTCACTTATTTAGGCGTGTAGAGATGACTACGAAAGATTGTGTTTTCCCTTTTTTTCTTTCCTCATCCTTTTGTCCTTTTCATATTCAAAATTGGCATTCTCCCTAGGCTGGAAGACTATGCAACTAGGATCCCATCCTTACAAATTAATCTTCTAACTATTCTGTGAATACCATATTAAATCTGTAGGGGAAGGGGAGCAAAAAACAGGAGGCAGGAAGGATAACCACAAAACTCAAGGCATTAAAGCAGAAGCCTTTAAGTAAGGAAGAGGACTGTTTTGAGGCTGTCAGATAGCCTTGTCTGCTTGTTTAGCACTGTTTACCTTCAGCCAACCGGTATTTCAAACAAGCTTTTGTTAAGCTTTCCACATTCTCCCTTATCCCTTCACTTAAGGGCAAAATAAGCTGCCTTAAGACCACCCTGCCATCCTCCAAAGCCAGCAGGAAAGACCAGAATTAACATTCCTGGGGACTTCCAAAGTGCAAAACTTTGGAAAACAGTTTGTTTTCGTTTTTTTTTTTTTTTTTAAAAAAAAACC
Source organism: Buceros rhinoceros silvestris (assembly GCF_000710305.1). Taxonomy (NCBI): domain Eukaryota; kingdom Metazoa; phylum Chordata; class Aves; order Bucerotiformes; family Bucerotidae; genus Buceros; species Buceros rhinoceros. The sequence continues at coordinate 53,633 of NW_010401006.1, forward strand.
CATCACACTCAATTTCAAGTCATCTTTCCAAACAAACAGACAGAGGAGAAGAGGCACAAACCCGAACCCGAACCCACACGGTGCCCTTAGCAGCCACCACACGCGGACCACCTATC
>NW_010401007.1:0-253 GCF_000710305.1 Buceros rhinoceros silvestris
CCCCTCCCCTGCTTCAAGCCTGCCCGGGAAATCGCCGCTGGTGCGTGTGCTGGAGGACGAATCCCGGAGCCGCCTGGGCCGCTTCAACCAGAAGGACGTCTCCATGGTCTTCAGCAGCGTGATGAGGCTGCACCCGTCCAGCCCTCACCCCCTGGTCGAGTCCTGCCTCAGCAGCTTGGAGCGGCACCTGGAGAAGGAGCGGCACCCCCAGACCCTCTTCCTGCTCCTCTCCTCCTACCGGCTGCGGCGACCG
>NW_010401007.1:540-1495 GCF_000710305.1 Buceros rhinoceros silvestris
TGTGCGCCCAGGAGGCCAACAACAAGGCGCTGGAGGCCATCTTCAGCTCCCAGCTCTTCTACGAGAACCGCCAAGAGCGATTCATCCGCAGCATGGCAGGTGAGGGCAGCTCTGACCGAGCAGGGTCTCGGCCAGGCTCTCTCTGGGCCTTCAGGGTCTCCGATCTTGGCTGCGCGGGACGTCAGGGTTTGGGATAGCACTGGCTTGGGGCCTTTGTGAGCACCGGTGAGGTGGGACCAGGGGAAGCTCTGCAGCCTTCAGGGTCTCCGATCTTGGCTGCGCGGGACGTCAGGGTTTGGGATAGCACTGGCTTGGGGCCTTTGTGAGCACCGGTGAGGTGGGACCAGGGGAAGCTCTGCATTAGACCAGAGAGCAGGAAGAAAGGTTTGACTCTGAGGGTGGTGAGCCCCTGGCCAGTTGGCCCTTGGGGCTCTGAGCCCCCTGCTCTGGGTGCAGATGTCCCTGCTCCCTGCAGGGGGTTGCACTGGGTGGGCTCTGAAGGTCCGTGATTCTGTGGTGATGACCGCCCTGTCCCTCATGTCCTGTCTCAGCCCTGTGAGCCCACGTTGACTTTCCCTCAGGGCTGGGAGCAGGTTGGTTTCAGTGCGTTCCTGCAGAAGGGCCCTTATTCCATGCACGTTTCAGCTGTGCTCCAGCTGTGACATCTGGGTGAGTGGGATGGGAACCTGCCTCAGCCCCTCACAAGCCCGATAAGGTGATGGTTTCTGGGAGCCACCTGGGCGTCAGGAGAGGTGGTTCCACTGCTGAGGTGCTGCTGTCTCCCACCCTTCCCACCCAGGCTTTGGGAGTGCTGCGGTTCAGGCAGAACCGGGCCCCTCTGACTGCTCTGTGGTTTGCTCTGAGCAGAGTGGCTGCCCCGGAAGGCGGAGAACCTCACCCCCTACACCATGGCCCTCATCGCCAAGTACGTGGCCCGGCACCGGCTGCGTGAGCC
>NW_010401007.1:1671-2021 GCF_000710305.1 Buceros rhinoceros silvestris
ACCAGCTCTACAGCAAGGTGAGCATCCTCCCCTGGGGCTGGGGGAAGCCGTGTCCCTTCGCCGCTGTCACCCTGGGGCTTCTCGCTGGGGACTGACCCAGATGTGCCCTGGTCCGTATGGGTTGGGAGAGCCCTCTCCTGGGCAGGCCTGGCCCTGATCTGTCCTGGTCCAGCCCAGCTCCCTCTCCTCCTGCCCGCAGGTCATCCAGAAGCTGGTGTTTCCCTTCAGCCGCATGAATTACCGCCCATCCAACCACAGCGAGCTCTTCCCCAAGCTGGAGGCCATCCTAGAGCAGAAAGCTGGCAGCTCCCCCCTGGCCACCGTCAACATCCTCATGTCCATGTTTCAGC
>NW_010401008.1:0-238 GCF_000710305.1 Buceros rhinoceros silvestris
CCCACAAAGCACCGATCCAGGGTGGCAAAATGCTGGTGGTGATGGGAAATGCCTGGATGGCTTCAAAGCAGCGAGCGGCACACGGGTGCCGGGAGAGCATCCCCTCTGGATGGGGAGCGCCGAGTCCCAGCGAGGCTTCGGCCCGCCCCGCTGCACGGGGGGGTTACGCTGGAATTTCACTGGGGGGGTCAGAGGACAGGGTCAGCCCTTCTCAGCCGTTACTCAGCTGGGACCAGAA
>NW_010401008.1:437-824 GCF_000710305.1 Buceros rhinoceros silvestris
AGCCCTATATGGTCCCGCTCACTCCGACACCGATCGCTGTTTCCTGAAGTGAACAATAGCGACAGAAAATCCCCCCAAAACCGTTTAGCAGCGGGAAAGCGCGGTTCCCATCTGCGCCAGCGATAAGCGGTACTGGAGGGAGCCGGATGCGCCGAGCCCGCGCCAGGGCTGGATCCTGCCCCATCTCCTTCCCATCCCTGGGTGGCAGTGGGGACCCACAGCATTGCTACCCCCAGGTACCCATCCCCACTGCCACCGTGGCATCTCCCCAGTGTCACCCGTCTTCAAAAGCCCTGCGCTATCGCAGTGACCAGGCAGAGACCCCCTTCGGCATCGGATCCACCTTCACGCCATCATCCCCCAGGCAGGAAGGCTTCACCCACTGCC
>NW_010401008.1:887-3162 GCF_000710305.1 Buceros rhinoceros silvestris
CCCCCAGGCAGGACGGCTTCACCCACTGCCCCAGCCGGAGCCTGGGGGCTGAGCCGCTCTGAGAACACTTAACACACAGAAAAACTCCAGGTTTGGCCCCAGAATCAGCCAGATGATGTAGTGAGAGGTGCTGGGGAACCGCCGGGGCCACGCAGTCTGGAGCAAGCTCCCTTGCCGCTGGCATGGAGAGAGGCTCAGCCCCGGGCATCACGTTGTACCCTCCTATCACAAGAACGCGCTGATCTCTGAGAAGAGCCAAGGAATAACATCACCGCCCCTAAACCTGGAGGCAAAACGGAAAAATAACCTAAAAATCCCACGAAAACAAAAGCGCTGGGTGTTCACTCCCACCTTACTGCTGGCTGGGTGAGTCAGCAGCCGGGACTCAAGGCTGGAGGTGGCACATGACTTTTGGACATGACGTTTTTCCCAAGGAGAGGGGAAGATGCTTTGACGCCTCAAACAAACACCGGAAATGGGGAGATCCAGGGGCTTTTATCTTTGTTTTCCTTCCAGGTCCGCCAGCAAAGCACACCGACGCTCAGTTCCCCGAGGCGCTCACGAGCCCGCAGCTCACCACCCATGGCCCGTTACCCAGGCAAGGTCTTGGGAACCGGGAGGGGAAACTGAGGCGCGAAAAGGCAAGACAAGATGGGCTCCCTGAGATGCAGAACAGCTTTTCATGACTGGTCCCCGTCGTAGGGACCGCAGACAATGTGCCCTGGGGCTGGAGCTGCCTGAGGAGGTGGGGATACCACCAGGGAGCCCCCTCCAGAGGGGATGCGCCAGCGTCACTCACCCGAGCGCTCGACAAAGCGCCCTTGTCCTTGGCCAGCAGCCCGTGTGTGCCGGGGCCAGCCCGCACGTTATTCACGGCATCGGCATGTGAGCCTTCCCCAACGCCGGTGGGCGGCAGGGCCCGACCCGGCGCGTTTGCTAATGCCCGGGGAGCTGCACAGCAGCTGCGCTGTGCCGGCAGCCCAGCTGTGCCAAGTCCATACCGCAGAACCGGCGCTTCCCGGGCAGGGGGGTGCAGGCAACACCCAGTGCCCTCAGCCTGAGCTTTGCCGACAAGACAAAAGCAGAGCTGATAAAGATGCCCGGGGGAGCAGGGCAGCTCCCCGCCAGGTCCGTCCTTCGCCAGGCGCTGGCAGCCATCCCTTCCTGGGCAGGCGCGGGCAGAGCCAAGGGGAGGCTGGCCCGCAGAACCGGCGCTTCCCGGGCAGGGGGGTGCAGGCAACACCCAGTGCCCTCAGCCTGAGCTTTGCCGACAAGACAAAAGCAGAGCTGATAAAGATGCCCGGGGGAGCAGGGCAGCTCCCCGCCAGGTCCGTCCTTCGCCAGGCGCTGGCAGCCATCCCTTCCTGGGCAGGCGCGGGCAGAGCCAAGGGGAGGCTGGCATGGGCCGGTCCCCGGTGTCTGACGCTCCCGAGATGGAGGTTTTGCTCAAAGCTGGGTTGTGACGTTCAAAATTTTAAAGAATTTCCACTCCATAGAGAACACCACAGACAGACATACGGCAGCAAGACAAACCAGCGCTTCCTCCAGCGCCTGACCAGCACCGTGACATGCGAAGCCTGTGGCCACGGTGGGGGCTGCAACCACTCTGCAAAGGACCAGGGACACCTGCGGCGAGCTGAGGGCTGCCGTGCAAACAGGAACGAAGCAGTGCAGGTCATCCTCCCCAGCACCCCACACCACAGCCCCAGCCCCAGAGCATACAGACAGACAGACACTCTCTCAGCACATCCCCACCACTCAGCCTTCGCTGGGAGCAGCCCCTTGGCCTCCTCCTGCAGGTCACTTTGTACCTTCCCTCCACCCAAACTGCTGCCCTGGGTTTTAATAGCTCCTAAAACACACCGTCCCCTCCCAGGTCCCATCCCCATTCGCATGAGCAAGGTCCTCATCGCCTGCCCACGCCGTGGGTGCCGGGAATGGATGTCTGGGGCAGCGCAGAGCAGCCCAGGACCACCCCAAATCAGGGTCCCAGGCATTTGGCACCGACAGCAGCCAGCCTGGAGCCCAGCAACACTGAGCCCTGTCTTGGCAGGCTTCTCTGGCAGCAGGAAAGCCAAGCAGAGTAGGGTCAAAGTCTGCGGCACCTGAAGAGCCAGGTAAAAGGCCATGGGATCCCATGGCCCCCTGCAGCACCCCAGCTGCCGGCGAGCTGGTGGGAAAGGAGCTGGCAGGACGGAGCCCTCCCAAAAACGGGGCATCACCAGGCTGCCGCCCAGCTGGTATCGCCGGCTGCTAGAGCCACAGCCTGCCACCC
>NW_010401008.1:3351-3587 GCF_000710305.1 Buceros rhinoceros silvestris
GCGGCAAGGTGTGGGGCCAGCCGGCCCCAGGGTCCCCATCCTGGCAGCAGGCAGTTGCTCACAAACCTGTTGCTCTGCGAATAGCAGCCCCCGGGCCGCGGGATTAAGAGCTGGACCGCAACCAAGTATGCAACAATTTTAGTTCTTGGCTTAATTCACGTGGGAGCTGCAAACCCAGCACAGGGCATGGCAGAACCCGCTGCGGTGCAGCCCCCGGTTTAAAGGAGGTCCCCCCC
>NW_010401009.1:0-412 GCF_000710305.1 Buceros rhinoceros silvestris
GAGGAGGGAGAAACTGGTCCATGCAATGGATCTGGGGGGAGATGAGCAGGCACGACACCCCCCCAGGCTCCCATGGAGCTGCCTCGGGGGTCCCGGCCCCTCTGCTCACCGCCCTACGGGGACCCTTACAGGGTTTGCTGATGCTGTGGGGTGGCTGCCCCCAGCATCCCCCTTCCCCCGCAGCCATGGTGAGGGGGGGAACCCCGACGCTGCCAGCCCTTCCTCCCCCTCTGCCCCTCCCCGGACCACGCTGGCTCCATTAGGGCCCATTACTGGATCCCCACGGGACCAGTCCCCGGGGGAGGGACCAGTGTGTGTCTCCCCCCAGCTGGTGCTGCCTGGAAGTGGGTGATGGGGGTGGATGCAGGTTCCTGCGGTGATGCCGGAGCCCTGGGGCATCCAGGCGGGCTGG
>NW_010401009.1:500-1055 GCF_000710305.1 Buceros rhinoceros silvestris
ATGGGGGTGGATGCAGGTTCCTGCGGTGATGCCGGATCCCTGTGGCATCCAGGTGGGATGGGGCATGGGGGGGTGGACAGTGGTGTGGACAGGTGGACACTGGGATGAGGGGATGGACGCTGGGATGGATGGGGCATGAATGGATGGATGCAGGCATGGACAGATGGACACCGGGATGGACCGATGTCCCAGCTGAGGGATGGACACCCGAGATGGACAGATGGACGCTGGGATGGGTGGGGATGTGGATTGATGAATGGATGGGGACAGGGATGGACGGACGCTGGGCTGGATGCTGTGCTGGGTGGATGGACGCTGGGCAGGATGGATGGACACTGGGCTGGCCAGACAAACACTGGGCTGGGCGGATGGATGGACAGACTCTGGGCTGAACGGGCACATGGATAAGGAAAAACCTGGTGTCCGCAGGAGCCCTCATGGCCCCACCAGCCCTCAGGAAGCTCCAAGTGATGGTGAAGAGCTCTGGGGGGGTTCTGGTCTGTCTGCAGAGCCCTGGGCAGGTGCTGCAGCAACCCCAGACCCCACTCACCCCCG
>NW_010401010.1:0-9938 GCF_000710305.1 Buceros rhinoceros silvestris
CACGGCACGGCTAGCTCCGCGGTGGCCAAGAGCACGGGAAGAACTGACTCGTGGCGCAGTCGTGTGACTTTTAAAGCGAAAGCGGCGCGAAAGTCGAACAGACCCGTGAAAACTTTTAACCAATGAAAAATGGCGATGCAGCTGACGTCACATGGCAGGGAATACAATTGGCTGGTTAAAGCAAATTCTCCTAAAAAGGAGATCTTTTGCTAACCCATCACAGCACAGATTCTAGACTGGTTATAAAAGAGCATAATCGCTTCGTCCGTGATTTCAGATGAGAAGTGTCTTAAGGTTTCTTTTACATACTGAACACACAGTGGAATTTCTACTTTTGCTGGCAAAGCTGATTTTTTTTTTTAGAGTTATAATTTTTAAATACTCTCATGCTGTGCATTTAGAATATAACTGAACATTTCTTTTATGAACAGCATATCCGGTGCTTCATGTACTCTCCTTTAGTGTCATTGGTTTTCTTCCAGGAAACAAGCTTCTAAACTAAGACAATTTTAAAAGTGAATTTCTACATTTAATTTGATGTTTATTTTGTTGTAGGCCAGATCCTCCAAGTAGTTAGAACTGCAAATGGAGCTCAGTATATCATTCAACCACAGCAGCAAGTTGTTCTACAGCAGCAGGTCATTCCGCAAATGCAGCCTGGTGCAGTACAAGCACCTGTTATACAGCAGGTAAGGAAAAATTTTTTCAGTAATTATACTTAAAAGAAAAAAAGCATTATTAGTAATCACTAAAGAGGCTTGCATTTTTGTGAACAAATTGAAATATTACACCGAATCAGAAATGGTACATTTTTTTTTAAAAAGTGGGTTTTTTTAAAGCTAACAATTTTAAATGTCATTTAAATGTCACTTTTATTCTTGCCAATTCTGACAAAGTGCAGCTTAAAATTTCTTTTGTCTGTCCGCTGATGACAGTTACCTGCATCATTGTAGTCTGTGTCTCTCTGAAAATGTGTTTATCAGTTAAAATTATTGTGTCACATAATGTAGAGAAGAAAATACCTAAGAAAAACACACACACTCCCCTTGGTGATTTTAGTAGAGAACACAGCATGTTTGACAAGGATTTTTGTTCAGCTGCAAGGTCCACTGTTGTGTCCAGACTGTGTAAGCTTTGAGTTTAGCATTATGACATAGTTCTGCAGTTTAAGCATGAATAACAATTCGTAGAGTGTTTAAAGTTAAATGTTTTAAAGAGAAAGCTTTAGAATAACCTTTTCCATGAATTTAAACATTCTTTTGCTGTGCTTGGGATTCAGGTGCAGCAGTAGTGCTCACGTCTGAGAGTGGAAAGACAGTAGGTTTTTTTAGATTTAGCAATACAACATGCAGAAAACAAACACCCAGTAGTGAAAGAGGAGGTATTTTATTGAAGATTAAACAGTATATCTGGTAATAGGTGGAGTATTTGTAACTCTTGCTTCTCTAATTAGTGCAAGTCAGATTGCTGTGCTCTGATTGTTCTCCATGAGTGTGGTAGTCTGTTATGTTAGCAGCCACAGTACTTGCAATGATATTCCATCAGGTTTTGGCTCCTATCCCTGGAGGAATTTCCCAGCACTCAGGAGTGATTATTCAGCCTCAGCAGATCCTGTTTACAGGAAATAAAACACAAGTCATACCTACAACAGTGGCTGCCCCTACACCAGCTCAAGCACAGATTCCTGCAGCTGGTCAGCAGCAACCACAACAACAACAGGCACAACCACAAGCACCACTTGTTCTCCAAGTCGATGGAGCGGGGGACACATCTTCTGAAGAAGAAGAAGATGAGGATGAAGACTATGATGATGATGAAGAGGAAGACAAAGAAAAAGATGGGGGTGAAGATGGCCAAGTTGAAGAGGTAAACTTAGCTTCATTTCAGAAGACTGGAGCATGTTTGTGTTTCATTTTAATTTTTTTTGCAATATTTGAAAGAAAACTATATGCTTCAGATAATATTATATTCCAGTAATTTTGAGAATATAACTTTTATCTTTGTACTTAAAATTCTTTGTTTCTCATATTGAAGCTGTGTATTAAAAAACCACCGTGAAATGCAGCTGGGGAAGGCAGAGGGCGCAGCAAAAACTATTAATTGTCACGAATGCCCTTTTAAAAACTTGAGAGGTCAGCCATGAAATTAAGAAACCTTCTTAAGCAAACAGAAATAGTCAACTCCACTTGGGACTGAGTGCGTACAAAAGCAAGGTGTGAGGAAGATTGACAAAAAGGAGAACGTATATTTAGTTGGCTGAGGGAACCAACAGATGTGGTCTGACCTGTATCTCGTTGACCGTTCCATTGCTTTCTGTTACACTAGAACAAGCCTGAGAACTCAAAATTTCTTTCTAAAGCACCTTCTAGAATACATCTGACCTTGATGTGTTGGATGACCTTGATGACCTTAATGAAAACAGGAGATAGGAGCAAGAGTGAATAGTCTTCATAACTTCCTGCGTTCTTAACAGTATGTGCTTAATTTAGACTTAGAATTTTGGTTTTGGACTTTAGTCAGTGGTTCTCACTAAGTTTTAGTGTGTTGCACCAAAAAGCCCCACAACAATAAGAAATTAAATTAAAAAAAAATGCAGAGAGGGATACCAATAAGTACTGTTATTTCAGTGTGTGACAGGAAATGTGGTACTCCCTAAATCTATCCCTAAAATGCATTTTGAACTGCCAGATCACTTCAAGAGTTCTCTGCAGCCTTTCCCATAATTTTAAGATTCCATATAAAATGCCAGTGTGAGGAGCATAGGTATCATTTCACTCACTCAGTATATGCACGTAAAACTTCTGATGTTTATCAAGGAGTTAAATCAGGTTTCCTCTAGTACATCTACAATGGTGTCTAACAGTATTTTTCTGTTACAACTTACAGGTTGAGTTCACAGCACTTTCCCATTACATTGATCAACATCGTTGTCAGTTTGAATGTTCTAATAGTTGTTTTATTAAGTCATCAGGCTTACGGGTCTTCATGCTTAAATATTAAGTGTTTTCTGATAGTGCCTTAATGCTAGCATTCTTCTGGACTCTTTTTTTTTTATATGCCAAGACTTTATTATCAGCATGCCAGAGATCTCCTGTTATTTTTGCTATCTTTGTTTGCCAACAGTTAATTAATGAGTGGTCTAGATCCTTAAAGCTATTGAAGCCACTTGAATATAGCATTGCTTTGGAAGGAATTAGGACCTCTAATATAGCATCTCCCCATCTAGCTTATTTTTGGGCAGAGGTGGAGAGATAAGGATTATACAGAAGACTGTTATACAGAAAAGCCGTTTTGCATTTATTAGAGGTTGTTCTAGGCTTCGAAATGTTTCTTATTTAAAACATTTGTTATTTACATGAGATGAAAAAAACCTCCTAGCGAATTTCTGCTGAACAGGGCGTTAGCAGAAAGCAAAAAATGGAAGTAATTTTTAAGGGACATGAAAATACCTTCTGAAAGGTCTGGAGAAGTTAATTTGTATTCTATGCAGGATCATCTTAAATCATCTTTTTTTTCCCCTCCTGCAAAAACTTTCTTGTATGTGTTGAGGTCTGTTTCTCACCATGAACAGAAACATGAAAAAGTCATTGAGTTTCTGTTCTTAATGGTACGCAGGGAGTGATGACGAACGTCGCCTTTCCAGTGCTAAGGTGCTTTAGAAAATCTGCATAACGATGAATTTTTTATAAAGACAAAGTGCAAGCACCAAGTGCTTTACTACAGTAAAAGAGCAAAAACAGTTGCGATGACAAAAGGCTGCAGTGCCCAGAATCTGGCCTGGGCACTGAAGTTCCAGACTGAAATTAGTAAGGACATCGTCTCAGGATGGAGGACAGGAAGGAAGGTTATGTACATCAGCTCTCTGCTGGAAAGCCTAATATTCCCTGCCTCAACTGCATGTTAGGTCCTGCACTTCATAGACGAGACCATAGCCGCGTGTGAATACTCAAAAGCAGCAGCTCTGATCTTAGGAAACAGCATAACTTTTTGCATGTGTTTCTTCTAGGAGCCTCTTAACAGTGAAGATGACGTGAGTGATGAGGAAGGACAAGAACTATTTGATACGGAAAATGTTGTAGTGTGCCAGTATGATAAGGTAATCTCTACAGCACAGAAATCAAGAATTCTACCTCTTTTTTTCCTATCAAGTAATAAATTTTAAGTATCACGTTTGTGACAACTGTTAAGTACAGGCATATCTGTAGAGATTATAATGTCAATGGTAATATAAGGATTAGCTGTTTGTTTTCAAGACAGGTTTGTACGAAATGTGTTAATGAGTAAAGCTTAGAAAAATTTGGCTGCATTTTCTTTTTTCTTCATCATGTCTTTTTGTAACCTTGAACAAAAGGTCTGTCCTCTGGTTTCAGCAGTGAACTATTGTGAACAAATTTGTACATTTGCTGTGGCCCTGAATGGAAGAAGTAGTCGTTATGATTTATACTTGCTCCTTGATAACTAAAAATACCTCTTCTTGAAGATAAAATAGTTATCAGAAGGAGGATCAGAGCTACTCGTAACACAGGTGAACCTGCAGTTATTAAGCGGTGTGGCAGTGTTCTGGAGTAGTTCATGTGTGCTTTTAATCCGGCTGAACACAGAGCTGGTGTTCTTATGGAGAAGTCGTAGAACACTGGAATCTCATTCCTGGCTTGTAATTGTCAGCTCAGACATGTCGTGTTTTCTATCTCTCTAAGCTGGAATTGTTTTTACCACCCTCACTATCTTCATGTACGTTGAATGCCACCATAGTTTTATTATGCTGTGAGTTAAGGCAGTAACATCGTACTTCAGCTCTTCGGTAACTTTTCTTTTTGAGTGCTTCTCATGACAAACAGTGCCATTTTGTCATTTTCCAGGTGATTAGTGAATTGGTGAACCATGCAGACTGCAGCTAGCACAAATCGCTTCTGGAATGGTCTAATTTCACTGTAAAAACAGTGTTCGTACCTTTTTTCCCCATCTTTATTCAGTTATCTGTTCATAAGAGGATCTTCCTTCTTACTTCATCACAGCTCAGTTGCTTCTGATGGGGGGTTTTTGTTGAATGCCATTTGGAAGGGCAAGTAGAATATATAAGCTAGACCTTGCCTTGTTCATTTATTTGCTGTTGCCGCTGACTTCTTAGCTTGAAGGGAGCACAGGCCAAACAAAAATACAAGTAGCTCATGGAGCACTGTGGTCATACCTGTTCTGGTGCTACTTTGCTGTTTGTTTCTACAGCACTAGTGGTGAGGCTTCCTGTCCTTAATGATGGAAGTTGAAAAATTGCAGTGGGCTTTTCTTGTTTTTATGTTTTCTGTAAAATGTTTTTAACTATTTTTAGATTGCCTAATTACCTTTTTACGTTTTATCTGCCAAAACCTAAGATAATGATTTCTCTTCTGGACAACATTTCAGCTTTCCAAGATCTTTGCTTTCTTTGATATCTTGTTGTCTTGCAGCTTAACTGTGGTTTTTGTTCTTTCTGGTGTCCTTTTTGATAGGTCGCAGGTATTTATGTGCTCTGCGCTTACAGTATGTGGGGGGACTTGGTTTCTTATGGGGTTTTGGGGGGGTTGTTTTGGGTTTTTTCTACCTTTAGACTGCATTTTGTTCAGATTTCTTTAGTTGTAAATTAAACATAAGAACATAAATTTAGTTAAATGCTCTTCTAGTGAATTTATTGACTACCTGTTACCCCTGGGAAAATGATTCTTACGTAGTTGCTGTTAGTTCTGGTGGCATTTTTGAACTTAAGCCGTGCACGCTGTCTTGAACCAAGAAAAGGATTCTGTGTTCCTGACTTAGCTTCTTCATGAAGTAGGACTTGACCGTATGGTATCTAAGATAGCCTCAATGCTGCATATCGATATTTACTCAGTAGGTGTCTTCCAATACTACAACTATTTCTTTTATCTTCTCTGATTTCCTTCACCATACTGATCAACCTGCTTTCAATAGTCAGGTAGTATTTGATTGGCAGTGGGCACAGAGAAAGAAGAGTTACTTCTGTGTGGAATATTTTTGTAAAAAGAATATGAATAAAACTGTTACTTTATTCTTCTTTCCATTCTTTATTCCTGTGTCAACAGGAATATTCATTAGAAGCTGAAGATTGATTATGTCACAGGCTCCCATAATACAGAACTCTCAGGGGAGCAAGAATGAAATAAATGAATGTCTTCATTTCTATTTCTTACATTCTTTTTCCCATCCTAGTATTCCTTGGGTTATTGCAAATAGCTGGATTGATGTCCCAGCTTAATCATACAAATTTTTCTTTCTGTTTTTAAACAAAGCCTTAAGGGACCGGTATTTTAACTGGCAAGACTGTAGGTTAAAAGTTGAAGCTTCATGCCATTATCCCCAATACTGGAAAGGTTACTTTTCTCACTTGACACTTCTCAATTAGAACTGGAATGTAAATCATATACGACAACCCACCATTGAGGAGAAATTACAGAATATAAGATTAGTACATATATTCTATATTAGCTTGTGCATTTTGTACCATAAAGATTTTCTAAAATCCACTTGCCTTTTAACCAAAATTTAACTTTTGGAAACCCAGAGTCAGACTCTAACATTAGAAGCAGAAAGTTGAACAGGCCTGCCATCTCTCTATACATAACATAATCGAACTACTTTTCCTACAGAATGGAGTTTAGAAAGAGGTGCCAATAATGAAACTTAGTGTTTGACCCTTTCAGGCCTGGTTTAGAAGGTTAGTCTTTCTGTTACGGTGCACAAAATTGGTATTTCAGGCTTTCAAGTGGAATTCTGTGGCTGTTGTAGTCAAAGATAACTTAATCAGATTAAAGCAGCACGGGTGCTGTATCTCTCTTCGTCTTCAGCCTTTGGATTTTGGAACGCCTCTGTTTGCCTGATTTTGTGACAATTGCTGTCTGTGGTTTAAAAAATGAAAACAGAAAATACTGCTATATGCATAATTAGTTTTTGTTTTTCAGAGCTAAATGCACAACTTATTTTCAAGATGTTTGTAGTAACTTAATCTGTGTCTAATAGTTATTTTCAATTTTTTCTTGCCCTTGTAATTTACTTACACTCTATTACCTGTTTCTGATGCAGAATAATAGGTCAACTTTCTTCTCTGTTTTTTAGATTCATAGAAGTAAAAACAAATGGAAATTTCATCTCAAAGATGGCATAATGAATCTTAATGGAAGAGATTATGTATTTTCCAAAGCCATTGGGGACGCAGAATGGTGAAGTTTTAAAAGACAAAACAAAAAAACTCCATGTAAAAGGAAAAGAATTAAAACCAAGGAAAGGTTGAGACTTGGATGTATACTCCAATCAAAATGTGTATCTGCACATCAGAAATAAACAATAAATATAAGTATTGGAATAAAGGTAAAACGTGGCAACAAAGACACTACTTCAGATGAGCAAGCCATGGACTGTAGCAGCTATAGCGTTGTCTGGGAGCTGGTTTTGTGTGTTAGGAATATCTTAATTATCAATTCTACATACAGGTACCTACAGCTGGTATTTAGCATGTAAGGCTTTGTTCCCCACCCCCACCCCACCCCCCTTGATTTAAGATTTTAAAATACTTCTTCCACTGATTGAAGGAACTCCTCCCTTTGATAATTAATCTGAAAATGCTTATTGTGTGTACAAATCTTTGCTTTGAACACTTCCTTTTGGTAGTGAGGATGGTTAGAATGTTACTTAAACTGCGTGCAAGCTTTGTACAGAAGGGTAAGAATTAAGGTGTTAAATTTTAAATAACTTGTATAAGGAAAATATTTTTAATTCTGATATGCTCTTTAATTATTATATCTATTTGTTGTTTTCAATTCAGTTCCCTATAAACAGGTGGTTGTTCCTAGCAGTTACAAAATGGTAAAATGATCATTTATATTTCAAAATTATCTTAATTTCATGTAAGTGATACCTTTTATTTAGGGCTTTATTTTTTAAATACTAAGCACCTGTAGCTCCCCCCCCCAGAAGTCAGATTGCTTAGCTTGTTAATAATATTCTTGCTGTTTGGTGATGGTTCAGCATCACTGAACTAAAAAGAATAATATAGTTTCCATTGTTTTTTTGAAAAGGCTTTGAAGGCCTTTTAAATCAAATTTGTAAGTAATGGCGTAATAGATGCATTCCTTCACCTGCTCACTACATACGTAGTCCAGACATCCACAAATAATTCAGCAGACCACAAGGATGACTGTGTTTTTAATGCAGAAAAATTCTAACGTCCTGGTTGCAACTCTGTTAATCAAAGACTCGCTTTACTAAAAAGTATAGCCATAAGTTACCTGCAGCAGTTAATCTCTCTAAAGTTTCCAGGTGGCATGTAATCTCATGAAGAGAGCTGCACAGCTTTGAGAACACAAGTTTTGTTAGAGTATGTCTAGGCTGTCTTGGTCCCAGAAAGTCAAGCAGTCGGATGCACTAAACCCTGTGTAGTCACTTTTTTCACTTGCCATTTCCGAGGTGTGGTTTTGTGGTGGGTTTGTTTTTTCTGAAAAGCAACAAGGTTGCTCCCCGCTCCTTCCCTTCCTCTCCTGAGAAGTGAACACCTTTTCTTCATGTGTAGGTTATTCTTGCAAGCACTGCTTTTGGAAATGCAGTTAGTTTTGAATGTGGAGAGGGAATGGGCATTATACTTTAGGAACTGTTGAGGAAGGAATGTTAATGTGGCTTACCTTTTCAAAAAAAATTGTGTTTCCTTGGGTGCTTGTAAAGATGGTGGAAAAAGTACACAGCGAAAATAACTTTAAATTGGGGAAGACTGTCAGAAGCAGGCATTTGTACCATGATTTCTGACCTTTTTGTGCTTGAGAATGGAACTTTTTAAACATGATTTAACAAAGTTTATTTTAGCAGTATACAAAGACTGCTCTAATTTTCATTCTCTCTGATTTACTTGCCTCCAAGTGCATTCATAGTCTCAGCAGTATGTAGAAAACTCAAAACACGTTGTGAGGAGGGTTTTTTCGCTGTGATTTTGTACACCTGTGCTCTCACTGCTACAGACTGAAACTGCCTGTAGGCTATGTCTAGAGCCATATGGCTGGTAGTAAGCCATCTACGTACATAAGCTTCACGAAAAGATAATTGATGTTTCTTCTAATTCGTTCTTAAGTAATGGAGTCATCATTTAGAATGCATTTTTGGCTTGGGGCTTCAGGATATCTCAAACTGATCAGTTTTGCTTTCTTCTGAACAAAGCAGGTATTTTGTTTCTATTTTTTCACCACTGTTGACACTTCTGTGTACAACTGCAATGAAGTCAGTAACGTACCAACGAATTCCTTCTCTCACCTCATCTGTTACCAATAAGTCTTAATTAGTGGACTTCAGAAAAATTCCCATAATGCTGCACAACCAAACCAATAAAAGGAAAAAAATCCCTTTAGCTATAGATTCCTGTTTATACTACTGGAACCCAGACTGCTTGTACAACACTTTGTTTTCATACATCTTAGTGAATTTTTCACCCACATACATATACAAGAAGCTGCATAGCTTTTTATTTATTTTTAAGGGATAGCAGAACTTTAAAAGTAACTTAAGCTTAGCCTGCTCTGAAGGATGTTAGAAGCTTTCTGAACTTGCACAGTCTCTTGCAAGCTAATTGTATGGTATGCTTTTCAAATAAGAAATTTTGTCTTCAAATACAAATACCTGTGAAGTTTTCAGAAAGCCAGTCAAACACAAACATACCAAACTGTGCTCTTATTGCTATATCAAGTGCTCCTTTTTTTAAATCTAAAAGCATGTTTTAATTTCATTTTATTGTAGCAGCTTGCTGTAAGAATGTAGTTTGCTTAATTTTATTATTGTACTTGAATTTTTAATCATGGTTTTAACAATGTAACTAAACAGACCATTTCATTAGGTTCCAAAAAAACCATTCCTTTCAGAGGGCAAGGGATTCCCATGTTCATAGCTCATACACCACCCCCCCCCATCCCCCC
>NW_010401011.1:0-324 GCF_000710305.1 Buceros rhinoceros silvestris
GAAAAACCAGCCGGGGAGTAACCAGTTCAGCATTTCAGCTTTCATCTACCTGCGTCTGCGAGTCAACACCCTCGTTTTTCGGTGAAACAGGATGTACGAGCCCTCCCACTGAAATGGTAATTAAGAGGGAGACTTTCATATAAATCCAAGTGCCAGGAGTTGCGCGTGAACTGCTCTGTGTGCCGAGCTGAGCAGAGATGACCAAACGATTTCCAGCTCCGTGCCAGGAGCCTGGTTCCCCACGGTTTGCCTTATCGCTTCCCTGGGTGAACCAAGCGACCTGCCCAAACCTGCTGAGTCGTTCTGAAGTGGCAGGGGCTGGTT
>NW_010401011.1:518-860 GCF_000710305.1 Buceros rhinoceros silvestris
CTTCCTAAGCACAGGGGAGAGGGGAGACGTCTTTACTGCGTCCCCAGGCGCTGCCCGTCACCCACGGCCCTTCCCAGCATCCCCGTGCCAGGCTTGACGCTCCCTCCTGCTCCTACTCTCTGCTCCTCACCCTGCTGGAAGCCTCCTTCGGAAGGACCCGACACGAGTTCCTTTCTCCAACACAGCTCTAACTCCTGAGCCACCCGCGTTTGCATTAGGTGTGAGCGGAGAAACAAAACGGGCAGCTCGGGCTCGCTCTCAGCTATCTGCCCGCTCGCAGGGCTGGAGCGGGCTGCGGCTGCGGCGAGGGGCTGTGCCTGTTCCCCAGAGGTTGAACACACC
>NW_010401012.1:0-1098 GCF_000710305.1 Buceros rhinoceros silvestris
CCCCCAGCGATGCCTAGGGGGCAGGGGGCACCGCCGAGCAAGCGCAGGGAACGGCACCTTCCCAGTTTCAGCCTCATCCTACAAGAAAGATGATGGAGAAATTATTCTTTTTCTAGTATGATTGGAAAAAATAATGACTCATCTTACACTGTGTTGTCCGGCCATTTAACAATAGGCCATTAGCATGGCTCAGCGAGGGGAAGGGATTTATTTAGGACACATGGCTGCAAAGACAGCCCAGCACCAGGTGCTTAATAGCGTTTCAGAGGTATCAGAGTGTTGCAGTACTCAGAAAATGCAGCTGTAGGGAGTTCAGAGACTTTATTTTTCACTTCTGTGAAATCCCACAATACCAGTAGAGATTTCTCAGCTCTGCCCTAAGCACAAAAGCAGCGTGGAGAAAGCAGCGGCTTTGCAGGGCTCAGATGCCAGTCAGCGTCCAGCCTCGGAGCATCCCTGCAGCCCCAGTGCTGCTGGGACCAGCTCCCACCACTGCAGCTCAGCCCGGCACAGGCTGTACCAGCGTCCCGCCCCCACCCAGGGCCACTCGTGGGGCCCGTTAAACCCAGGGGCTTCCCTCTGACCCCGCAAATGCACTTCGAGCATGGCACAGGGGAGGGAAACGCTCCCCGGGTCCGCCCAGGCAGGGCAGGGTGCTGGCAAGGGCCTCCGTCGCTCACCCCCAGCTGCTTGTGCCCCACCCTGGGCAGCCCCAAGGCACCAGTGGGCTCTGCCTGAGCATCTGTGCCAGGCTTTGATGGCCTCGCCAGGCACTGCCACCCACCAAGAGCCTCCTTGCTCCTGCAAACACCATGGCACAGCCCCAGCTCCAGACCCTGTCCTGCCACCAGCACTGGGGCAGCTCAGTGAGCTCCATCCCTGCCCGCTGACGGGCACAGAGCTCCCGAGAGCGGGGAGGGGATGCCAGGTAAGCCCCCCTCATGCCCACGTGCCTGGTAAGTGCTCCCTGCCAAGCACTGGGCTCTGCTGGGGCAAGCTGCGAGGCTGTGGGAAGGGGTCTCCCAGCTCCTGGGGTCCCTGCGGCTCCGCGAGAGATGCTGTGCTGGCAGCAACACCAACGCCCACCCGTACCCAGCA
>NW_010401012.1:1149-1861 GCF_000710305.1 Buceros rhinoceros silvestris
GGGCCAGTGCCGCAGGGGCTGCAGGATCCAGCCCTGCTTGCCCCGAGCGAGCGGAGCTGAGGCTCAGCAAGGGCAGACCTGCACTCACCTGCACTCACCTGCACAGGTACAGCCCATGGCATCAACACGGCGAGCGTGGGGTCTGGGCACCCGTGGAAACACCCAGCAGTGGTGCAGACCCACCACATCCCCAGGCTGGGCCAGGCAGTGCCCGTGCCCTCCCTGCCCAGTCCCCCTCCCACGTCCCGGCCCCAGGCTGGGCAGGGAGCTGGTGCGCCCCTCCTCCTCTTACACCTGGCAGGGATGTGAGGAGCACGGCCCTAAACCAGCCCCATGTGCACCCAGCGGCCGGCGTCCTCCCACTCAGGGCACAACTGAGCTCCAGACGTCTGCCCCCACTGCTCACCCGGCTCCCCAGTGTGTCCCAGTGCATCCCAGCACATCCCAGTGCGTCCCAGCATGTCCCAGTGCATCCCAGTACATCCCAGCGCGTCCCAGTGCATTCCAGAACATCCCAGTGCGTTCCAGTGCATCCCAGTGCATCCCAGCACGTCCCAGTGCGTCCCAGAGCGTCTCAGTGCATCCCAGCACATCCCAGCACATCCCAGCACCAGTCCCCCTCCCACGTCCCGGCCCCAGGCTGGGCAGGGAGCTGGTGCGCCCCTCCTCCTCTTACACCTGGCAGGGATGTGAGGCGCAAGGACCTAAACAA
>NW_010401012.1:2267-2737 GCF_000710305.1 Buceros rhinoceros silvestris
ATCCGAGCCGATCCCAGCACATCCCAGCATGTCCCAACACATCCCAGCACGTCCCAGCACATCCCAGTGAATCCTAGTGCGTCCCAGCACGTCCCAGTGCATCCCAGTACATCCCAGTGAATCCCAGCACATCCCAGAGCATCCCAGCGCGTCCCAGTGCATCCCAATGCATCCCAGCAAATCTCAGTGTGTCCCAGCGCGTCCCAGTGCATTCCAGTGCATCTCAGCACGTCCTAGTGCATCCCAGTGCATCCCAGCACATCCCAGTGCATCCCAGTGCGTCCCAGTGCATCCCAGCGCATCCCAGCGAATCTCAGTGCATCCCAGCACATCCCAGTGCATCCCACAGCTCTCCCGGTGCTCCCACAGCTGTGTGGACCCTGGTCTTCCTCAGGTCCCGGGGCCGAGCTGGTGGAGCCAGGCAGGGCCAGGGTGCTCCCGGCAGCCCGCGCAGCCCCTTGCCCGCAGCC
>NW_010401013.1:0-243 GCF_000710305.1 Buceros rhinoceros silvestris
CTGGGGACAGGGACGTCTCCTGGCGCGGGTGCTGGGGTGGGAAATCCTCTCACCCGCTGCGCGGTGGCACAAGGGGCAGACTTGGCTGGGAGGGGATCTCCAGCGTGGTGGCACAGCTTGGGTGAGCTTGGCTCAGCTCAGCCCGGCCCAGCTCCTGTGCACAGCGAGGGAAGCGGCCACCCAATCAGGGAGCTGGGTCCAATTTCTTGAGTGCCGGTGGCGTGTGCTAAGCACTGTTGCGGC
>NW_010401013.1:462-782 GCF_000710305.1 Buceros rhinoceros silvestris
GATGTGTCACGGGCTCGTCAGAGGCGCCTAATGAGGCCGCATCCTCAGGAGCAGCAGATCACAGCAGGGTCTGCCAAGGCTGCATCAGTTCCCTCTGAGGTCCCATTCCGGGGCACAAAGTCACCCCGCTGTCACGTGCCGGGACTCAGCGTGGCAAGCAGAGCTCGGCAGAAAGGGCCGGAGGGGTTCAGACTGGCTGCTCGGGGGACGAGAGGATCGAAGCGATGCCATCTGTCCCCGCGCCCCCGGGACAAGCAGCCACGGCTGGAGGGAGCTTTAGGCACGAGGGGAGACTTCTCCCTGCTGAAGCCGGCAGAGCA
>NW_010401013.1:983-1366 GCF_000710305.1 Buceros rhinoceros silvestris
GACGAGGTAGCGGCAACTGCAAGAGGACCCTCCACGCTGCTCTAGTTACGGTGCCGAGGGAGTGAGGGCAGAGCCACACAGGGGACAGCTGGGGCTGGCAGACTCTCCCTTGTTCGACAGTGATGCCATGCCGTGCACAGAGGAGTGCGGCAGAGCCACTGCAGCGCCGGTCCTGCCTCAGTTTCCCTGTGGAAGTAACTTGAGTTAACAGTGGTGTTTCCTGGGGCTGCCCCGGAGCCACCCATGCCCTCTCAAGACAACAAAATCGTGCCTGGCGAGCTCTCAGGAGGGTGAAAATGTCCAGGATGCCCCTGGTGGGGTCTGCTCAGCCCCAGCGCTTTCCTCCTGAGGAAGAGACACGACGAGGACAGACCTGGTGGTAG
>NW_010401014.1:0-6525 GCF_000710305.1 Buceros rhinoceros silvestris
GCCCCCCGCCACACATACACATTCACGCACACGCACCCCCTGGATCTTCATCTGTGGTATATTCAGTTGCCATTGGAAACCTAAGAAAGAAGTGAATCTACCCTCCAAGTCTTAAGCTGGTGGTTTTTTTCCCTTTTTTTTTTTCCCTCCTCTTTCCTCCTCTCCTCACAGAAGGCGAAGTAGTTCGCAATGAATCCATGGCAGCTTCGATCGAGCGGTGAGCTGGAGAACCTACTCACAGGCCACTCCTTGATGTGACTGAAGAGAGGCCTTTCCCAGCACTCGTGGAGCAGAGCAGAGCCCTGGATTTCCATCCCACGCACCTGGGCACCCCCAGCACAGGCACTGTGAGGTAAGCCAACCTTGGCACCTACATCTGTGTGCCCCTCTCCATCCTTCCCTCCCTCTCATTGCTTGATACCAAGAGGTGCAAGGGAGGGGGAAAGGCAGGGGTTTCTGCTGCACTGTGAACAAAACCTAGGCTTTCATCAGCCCCCACACCGTGATGGAGAGCTGTCCCTCCCCTCCGACCCCCTTTCCTGGCAGCAAGTGCATGTGCAGGGAGGGGTTGTTTGCAGAATGGCAGGCGGAAGCGCTGCAGGTCCCCCGCACGCAGTTCTGAGTGTGTTCCCCTCCTTTCCCAGCCCTCCCTTGGCACACACCTGTCTGCTCTTCTCCCTACGGCGGCATTTTCCTCCCCCTGCCCTGTTTCGCCGGGGAAGGGGCAGCCGGGCTGACGCTGCTGCAGTGGAGCAGCAGGCTGGATTGGCCAGCAGCATGGCTGGGTTCCGAGGCCCTGGCCTGGGTCCCCTTGGGGATGCGGCTCGCAGCAGAGCAGCAGTGGGCATCATACTACCAGGAGTGGGGCATGCAGGGGGGGTGTTCCCCCTCCCTCCTCATCTCACAGATATTTTGGTATCCCAATTCCCTGTGGAGAGTGCTGGCCTCCATTTCCTAGCCAGGTGCCTCCTCTGAATACCCAGACCAGTCTGACACAGCTTTTGGGGTGATGAGCATGCTCTTATCTGCTGTCCCCTGGTGCTCCTGCCCAGCTGGAAGGGATGTTTTCCAGCCGGAGACAGTGTGTTTCATAAGCTGGGAACGCTGTGTACCCTGCACAGGCAGCGAAGGGGCTCTTTGCTGAGCCTGACCCATTTTGGGGCGCAAAGCTCTTGGGAACACCTGAAAGGGCCTCCTGCTGCCTGGGGCTGCCCTCGGTGCCCCTTTCCCCAGCTCCTCTGGGGGGAAGGCAGGAAGATCAGCCACACACTATTTCCATGTCTCTGTGCTGCTGCTAGAGCTGTTGCGGTGCAGGCATGGGAGAGGAGTGGGGAGCAGCTATTTCTCCTATCGTCTGGGCAGACCCAGCTGCACTGCCAGCCCTTGAGGAGCATGGACCTGCCCAAAGGTGCCTTTCCCCAGAATAAGACCCTAAAGCAACAAGCTACTGGCGAGGCAGCAGGCAAGGGCATTTTCAGAAGAGCGGATTTTAGAGGGGAGATTTGGGGCTGTGCTTTCAGGCTCTGCACAGACTCTGGCAGACACTGGGGTTTTCTGAGTCAGATATTGGGGCTACTGCATTACTCTGAGGGGAAGGGGCTGGCAGGGTCTGTACTGCTCTGCAGTCCTGTCAATGGTGCTGGTGTGGTGTCCTCTGAAGGAGGTGATGAGCTGCTCTCCTCCTGCCCAGGTCCCACCTGGTGATGCTCATCTTCCAGTGCATCTCCCTTCTGTCACGGTGGGACCATGCCATCAGCCCTCTCTGGCTGCAGCTCCTTGATGCCCCCTCTCTGACTATCCTGACACCTACCCTTCCACCTGAAATGCTGCCTTCAACTTCTGTCTGGTAGTGCCAGCAGTTTTTCTTCCTCGTTTGGGGTACGCTGGAGTCCTGGTTTTTCCCCTTTCAACAGCACCCCTTCCTCACACCCTCTCCAGCACTTTCCATCCCTTCGAACCCTTCAGTGCTCACCATACTGGGCAGGTGCAGCTTTGGCAGCCTCAGAAAGGGCTGAAGTTCCCCAGCAGGATCGTTTCTGGATGCTGCTGCCAGCTGACAATACTGTGAAGTGATCCTTTCCCCTGTGGTTCACACCCTTCATTGTGTGTGTGTGTGTGCGCGCGCGCATGTGTGTGTTTGTGTGTGTGTGTGTGTGTGTGTGTTGTGGGTAACGGAGTGACTGTAGCGTTGTTGATGTGTCACTCTTCCTCTTGGCCCGGGCCTGGCAGGAAGTGTGACCATGCAGTTGCACTTGGTTTTGTTACTGGGGAGTTTGCTGAAAGCAAGATCTTCCCAGATGGAGCCTCCAAAGCCATTTGGCATTGGTTAAATTCCTCAGTCCTCCCAGGACATGGCTTTGGCACTGACTCAGAGTGGACAAGATGCTAAATCCAGCTCTAGGGATCTTGGTACTGGGTCAAAACTGCTGCAGTTACATGATAGAAAATGCTGATCCAGTACGAACTCACTCTGCTGCTTCAGATTTGTTTAGAAAACAGTGTTGGCTTAACTCTCTACTGGCAAGGTTTATGTTGCGTTGGGTATTATCTGTCTGCACAACTCTAGTTTGATGCTGGCTCAAGTGTTGTTTGTCCTTCCACATCTGGCACGCGCTCCGTATCGTGTGTGCTCTGGCTAATTTGACAGATGCAACTGCACGCTGCAGCCAGCCGGGTTCAGTCCCGCCTGTCAGGCAAGCCAGTTTGAAAGAGGGTTGGATTACAGTCTTAGCAGGGAGCAAGCCACGTTCCACATCAGGCAGCTGCCTTCCGCTTTCAGGAGTTACAACAGCCCTCATCTCCCAGGTGCCTTGAGAAGTGATGCATCGTGAGGCAGAAACCCAGCTCTCTGTAGCTCCACCTCTCCCAGCACCACCCCGGGTCCGGGGAGATCCTAAAGAGACAACTATGTCCTTTGGCTGATGGCCTTATCTCTGCCTGGATCTCCCCAAGGGCATCTCGAGCCCACTGCCCACTGTCCTAGAGAGCGTGTGCCATGGGGACAAGAGGATGACACCAGATGGAAGGAAACATTGCACCAGAGAAGAAGGAGAGGGAAGCACTGTATCAGCAGGAGGATGTTGCTTTCCAGCCCTGACCACCCCACAGCCCCAGAGTCAGTGCACAGGGCCCAGGAGAAGTGTTATCGATCATGTTGACAGAAAACAGGGTTGCACCGTGAGTGGAGGCCAAGACAGCCCCATCAGAGGCCTGTGCTCACTTGGGACAGAGTACAAGCACAAACCCTCACTGTTACGCTGCAGGGACTTTTTCCAAAACTTGCACTCAGGTGTTTGTGTTGTGAGGGAGAGAGCTTTGTTTGGGAAGGGGAAGGGGCGGGAAGGTGGTAAGGGCGGGTTCACCTCATGCTTGTGTGTGGATGTGTGCCAGTCTCTGGTGATAACAAGAGCATTTGCTGACCGGGTTTTGCAGTGTGAAGCCAGCTTTAAAGCCCAGCAAGACGAGATTTTTGGGATCTGAAGCCAAGAGATGACACTGCCTACAAAACCTTGTTGCTAAGGACTCCTGCCTGAATCCTAATCCCAGGGAGGTCTCTCACCAGTCACCATGCTGTGCCTCAGTTTCCCCTACCTTTATGTGGGCCAGGTGGTAGCCACAAACACTGGGGAAGAGGAGGTGGCTGGGGAGGAGGGCTGTGAAGGCATGCTTACCATTTGCACAGTGCTTCAGGCTGCACAGAGGGATGGTCTGAGGAGAGGGAGGTGCAGCCTGCAGACTCTGCTGGCATGGCTGCACGTTGACCTTCGCAGGGGGCTGGATGCTGGAGGAGAATCCGTAATGACTGGGGTGCTGTGTGCCAGAGCTGAGGCAGTGATTCACTCAAGCCTCTGTTTGTTTGGGAAGAGAAAGGGAGTTTGTGGCTTGTCACTTGGGGAAACAGAGTGGGGATTCAGCAGCGGAGGGCAGGTTTCTTGGCTGGGCCTCCCTGAGCAGCCCTGCCGTGTGCCTGTGTGTGTGTCAAGGGAGCAAAGGGGACCCTGGTACAGGCCGTGACTGGTGGCTGACTGTTCCCAGCCCCTGTCATTTCACCTCCCCCTTGCACCCACTGCACAGGCACTGGAGAGAGGCTGAGGACAGCCCTAAGATGCACACGTGTGACAGACCTGTGCACATGAGAAGAGGGAGAGGAGTAAAAGCCTCGCTAGAACAGCAGCTGGATGGGATTTGGATTGTTCCTCTGCCCAGCTTAGACCGCATGTTCTACCATAGTATCTGTGCAGGTGTCCATGCTGGTTTATCCCAGCCCAAGTAGGCATCTTCAGCAGGTCCATGTCTGGTGTGTGGGGCCAGGTCACAGGCTGGGGAGTCATGTTGGGCTAACTTGGGGGATGAAGAAGACCTCTTCCTCCTCTGATCTCTTCCCCTGTCTCATCCCGGCTGTGCTTCTTTGGGTGTTAGTCCTGCCTTGTTTCTTGGAGGTGGAGACCTGCAGGCAGTGGAGGGAAGTGTTGTAAAGGGAAAGGGAATTTCAAGGCACATAGTGGTATGGAGAAGATGGGACACTAAGAAAGAGAGAAGACCTGAGAGAGAAATGACAGAAACAGCAAAGAAATAAAGTGGTGGAGATGAAGGCAGAAGGAGACCAGTAGGTGTCTGTGGAGATGATGTGGTGTGGAAGGCTCTTATGTAGATACTACAGGCTAGAATTTGACCTGACCATGGGTCAGGTGTGGATGTGTTTTGAAAAGCTATGGCAGGAGGACCAAGCTCTGCCCAGGGCACTGCCCATCTCCCATCTATCTCCTTAACTCAGGGAATAACCAGCCTGAGATTTCCTTCTCCTGGTCTGAACTGTCTTCTGTGCATGTTCCTCTTCTGACATGAAGGGTGTAGCATGACTGAGAAACTACTCCCTATGACCTCTGTCCTCCTGGCCCTGGCCCTGTGGAGCCAGAGTTGGTGAGTGTGCTATCCAGCACTGCTGGGAACTGACTTGCTCTGTACTGGAGGGGTGTTGGTGAGGTCTTAAAGGGAGCCACAGACTTGCCTTTGGATTGCTCCCCAGAAATACTTACAGTCACATTACCTCACATAGGCAAGGTCTGCAGGAAGTGAATTCAACATGCTACATGAGGCAGAATTTTCTCTGCAATTGCCCCATCAACATGACCTGTAAGAACTGAATACCAGCAATTAGGTAAGAGGGATTTATCAAAACGTCTCTTCCTCTTTTATGAAATATACTTGAGTACATATCCATGAGGAAAGGTAGGTATGCCAGTTCTCTCATAGGATAGGTAGATTTCGTACTGATGTTCTGAGTATCAATTTTGATGGGGGTGTGGCTGTTTCCAGAAGCTGGAATGCCAGTGTTGTCTTACAGACAGGCTTGCAGGTGAATGTGTACCCACAGCCAGTTATATGTTCACTGTGACATAAACCTGTGGGTGCTTCTTGCCCACCTTGAGCTTCCTCTCTGTCACCCTGTTGTACGACCAAAGGGCCACATGGCTTAAAGTCAGTGGTGTATCAAGGCCATCAGGCTGTGCCCTGGTCTGAACTCCCATGCCTTTTAGAGCCAGCTAGCATGGAGAGAGCTATCGAGAACCAGCTCAGCACAAAGAAAGAAACACTCATATAATGGGGCTACTTATTTGAGCTCCCCAGCATTTCCTATTGTGTTTCATGTCTTGGGGCTGATTCAGTTGAAAGGCAATCAATGGAGCTAACAGCCCAGCATTGTTCTCCTCACCTTCTGATTTACTTCTTTTCATCCTTGCTGGGTTTCATCTCCTCCCAGGTTCAGGCATCCCCCAGCACCGAGGTCACTTTCTTTTTTATTGCACCTTAGGCTGTATATAATCAAGCCACCTCCATTCCTGCCCTGAATCTTCTGGGGTCAAGACGGAAATCACTATTCAGCAAGAGACCCAAACAAATGAGCAAAACTAGCCTGGTCGGTCAGAACAGGGTGGAAGTTATCCAAGAAAACTTGCACTGATCAATTCCAGTCACCCCCTGTGTTTGAAGTGACTCAGTATCTCCATTTTTAGGATGTTGCTGGGGAGCTGAATTCTCTTATGATTTCTCTTATATCAGCCATCCCTCCAACGGTGCTTGTGAGATACTTTTCTCATATCTCCTTAGATGAGGAACTGTTGGAAACTATACTGATAGAATAATGGGTGCTGGGACAAAGCCAGTCAGAAAAAAAAACAACCCAAAACCCACTGAAAAAAAAGACACAACCTCCCCCCCTTCCCCTGAACAATAAGTTATCAAGTCCAGATGGTTAAATCCGAGAGTTTGGAAGGAGCTTAAGTGATTGAGCTGCTAACAAAAATATGCAATCTCTTGTGGAAAAAAAAGCTACTGATTTGGGGAATTGGAAAAGACCAAATGTTGTACCTATATTTAAAAAAAGGCTCCAGTGATGATCCGGGGAATTAAAGATCAGTAAGCTTTGCATCTGCGTCTGGTAAACTGGTGGGAATAATTAAAAAGCAATGCTTGAAGACATCTGGAAGATTGCGGTCTGATAGGGCCTAGCACGGATTCAGCAGG
>NW_010401014.1:6573-7521 GCF_000710305.1 Buceros rhinoceros silvestris
GATTGCGGTCTGATAGGGCCGAGCACGGAGTCAGCAGGAGAAAACTGCACCTTGCTGATCTCCCTCAACTCTTTGAATGTGTCAATAAAACAGTGGATAAAGGAGAACCAATTCATACAATGTATTTAGACTTCCAAAAGGCTTTTAAAAGATCCAGCACAAGAACTACTAAAGAATCTAAGTAAGTCAGTGAGAGACAAAATATTGACATAGATCAAAAACTGAGTGGGAGACTGAAAGAATGAGGGGATTAAACAGTCAAGTTTCACCATAGCAAAAGGTTAATGTGGCCTCCAGGTTCTCTTCTAAATCCCATGTGATTTACTGTATTGTTTAATGACTTGGAAGGGTGGGAGCAGAGATACTCTGTATGAAAACTTGCAGATGAGACAAAGTTATTAAGTTGGCTGTGGCCAGAAAGGGCTGTGAGAAATGCCGGGGAAAGAGAGCTAAGTTAAATGGATGTGCTTGCTCTAGCGAATGAAACTCAGCATTGACATGTTCAAAGTGATGTGTTTTGCAGGCAGACTCGTGACTCTTTAGATGCCCCCAAAGGTCCTGAATGAAGGGTATCAGCCAAATGAAAGCGTGGGCGGATGTCAGGGGGCTCTTTGCAGAGCTCTGCCCTGTGTTTTGCTGCCCTCGAGCAGACTGTTTGGCTGTGAAGGCAGTGGGTAGATGACACTCTGGAAGAGCTGCAAGGCTCTCCGTACAACTGCAGTGCTGCCTCGTTTGGAATTGCACGCCAAACCAGGGTCAGCCTGTTTCCGAAGGGGTACTGAAGAATTGAAGGTGCTCTGAAGTGAAACGGAAAGCCTGTGAACAACTTTCAAGTGAAGAGACAGGGGTTGCCAGTGTCAGAGAGCAGACTGGGAGGGGATGTTGGAAGGAAATAAAATTATGAGACTTATGAGTACATTGATTATTGGGATAGCATCCTGCCTTCCT
>NW_010401015.1:0-592 GCF_000710305.1 Buceros rhinoceros silvestris
TGTCGGAGCGGCCCCAAAAGTTGTCCTCCAGCAGGCAGGCGCTGTGGGCAGAGCTGATGTAGTAGTGGGAGAGGGGCTGCGCCATGTCCTGGCACACCTTGCGGTGCTGAGGGTCGAAGATGGAGCAGTCGGCGGAGAGCAGGTAGCGCGTGACGCCGTCGATAGCCAGGTAGCCCTTCTCCCGGCCTTCCTTCGAGGGCTCGTACTTGCCAACAATCTCCAAGCACTTCTCCTCCGTCACCCCCTCCATGCCCTGCTCCACCTCCAGGAACATCAGCAGGTCCTTCAGACCCAGGTACTCCTTGTTGCTGGAGAACTGCACCAGCAGGAAGAAGATCTCGGGGCGGGTGCAGAGCTCGCAGTAGGCCTCCACGAAGAGATCGCAGGCCACCTCTGAGCCGGGACGCTCACTGGCCTTCTGCAGCTCCTTGAACTTCAGCTCGATGGTGGAGGTCTTCATGCCCGGGTTGAGCGCTTTGATCAGCTGCACGGCCCGGGACACAGGGATGCGGCCAGACTTCTCCAGGTCAGCGAGGTCAAAGACGGAGGAGATCCAGGAGGTCCGGAGGCTGGGGTGGCTGGTCCCGGGTGC
>NW_010401016.1:0-245 GCF_000710305.1 Buceros rhinoceros silvestris
AAAGGGGGGGAGGGGGGGCCGTTACCTCTGCTCCGAAAGAGGAACCAATCCACTGTGAAGGACGCAACACGCCCGAGCAGAAAAGGCATTGCACATTCAGAGAGAGATTACACGTGAAGACACTGAAAAAAAAAAAAAAAGAAAGAAAGGGAGGGGGCTTGGGGGGCCCAGACCGCATGTGAAAGGCATAGTGTGTGTAAGAGAGGCCAGCGAGGGTAGGAAGGAAAAGGGGGAGAGATTGGACA
>NW_010401016.1:559-841 GCF_000710305.1 Buceros rhinoceros silvestris
GCAGGGAGCCAGTGTAATGCAGTATGCTAGTATTCTTACGTACTGGTATATCTGGATCCTACACTGTGGGCAAAATTTCCTCCTCTCGGAGCACCAGAACAGCGAGGGGGAATTTTGATAAATTCAAGTTGCTTGGCAAATATAATAGGGATTTGGTATTAATCCTTCTTAACCCGCTGCGAAGATGCTGAGCTACCAAGCCCCCCTCCTCCGTCCGAGACTGCGGCGGTGAACACTGAGTCTGCGCCGAGCGGAGCTTTCTCGCTGATGCTGCAGATATAA
>NW_010401017.1:0-370 GCF_000710305.1 Buceros rhinoceros silvestris
CCCGCCCCACCCAAGCCCCCCTGGCCGCATGGCACTCACAGGAAGAGGATGATGCCAGTGTTGGCCATGGCGTAGGCCAGCCCCAGGATGCCACTGCCCATGATGGCATTGCTCAGGTTGAAGACGGACATCCCGAAAGACGTCTTCCCTTCAAACTGCGCACAAGAGACAACGGGGAGGGGATGTCATACGGGGAGCTACCACCATCCCACCACCAACACGGTGCCCACGTGGTGCCGATACTCACATCCGTGAAATGTGTCTGTTTCTTCTCAGCACCATGCGGCAGGAACTCCTCCATCTCCGCTGCGCTGGACTGGTTCTCCTCAAACCTGGATGTGGGAGGGAGGGGGGCGAGGGGGAAGACATA
>NW_010401017.1:571-973 GCF_000710305.1 Buceros rhinoceros silvestris
GCCAGGAAGACCCCCCCAAGCCCCCAGTTCCCCCAGTTGTCCCAGGGCACCTACCTGTCACCTGTCAGCGAGGGGATGGCGGAGGCGGTGAGCACGGCCGTGTGCTTCCCATTGGGCACCAGCTCCACCATCTCAGCCTGGAGGGGCATGTTTGTGGCATCCATGGTGGGGAGGAGGCTGGGCTCACTGCGGGCTCTCCTTGGGCTCTGCAAGAGGGGGCAACGGGGTTTCAGCTCTGGGCAGGAGTGCTGGAGGGGTTGGCCTGGGAACCCACAAGTCCCACATCCACTGGGGATGCTGGAGTCGGGCTCAGTGCCAGTGCTGGCGGCACCGCACGGACAGGCACCGGGGGGTGGCCGGGATGCCCGTCCCGGCATGGCTGTGGCATGCACTCGTCCACAG
>NW_010401017.1:1148-1759 GCF_000710305.1 Buceros rhinoceros silvestris
CTCACCCCAGCTCCAACAGCCCCAGGAGGTCCCCAGGTGGGACTGTCCCCATCGCCCACCCAGCCATCGCACATCCCACCCCTCAGAGCCCCGCTCCTGTGCCCACAGCACAGGGCCAGCCCAGCCCCAGAGCCTCTGTCTGTGACACCTGCCCACCTCCACTCCCCTGCCTGCAGCTCGCAGCTCCGTGCCTCAGTTTCCCCTCCCGGAGACGATCACCAACAGGCAAGTGGGGGCATTTGAAAGGGCAGCTGGGGACGGGGCGGGGAGCTCAGGGACACCCCGGCCACCGCCGTTACGTAAAGCTTGCGGCACTACCCAGCGTGAAGGGCTCGCCTGCATCCCACCGCCTGGGGCTAGCACTGCCAGGGTGCCAAGGCCAGGGCTCGGGGACACGTCAGGGCTGGACAAACGGAGCAGGAAAGAGCGCGGGGCCGGGAGACAGCTCCTTGGCAGGGGAAGGCAGCCAGGCTGCCGAGCGCGGGACACCTTGGCACACTGCACAAAGCTGCCTCTGTGTGAGCCTTGGCCCTCCCCACCCCGCTGGGAAACGGCACAGGGTGGCTTTCTGGGGCAGGCTGGCAGCCGGGCAGGGTCCCCTGCCACCCACC
>NW_010401017.1:1876-2317 GCF_000710305.1 Buceros rhinoceros silvestris
CAGTGCCCCCTGCCCCCCACCGCTGCCCTGGGGGGCTGGGGTCCTCCCAGGCTGGCCAGGTGGGCTCCGCAGTGGGTCCTCATCCAGCTAAGGGACGGTGCCACCCGGCCCAAGGCAAAGACTGGCCAGGGTGCAGCATGGTCCCCAACCCCGGGAGGATGCTGCTGCCCGATCACCCCAGGGCCTCGGGTCCCTGAAGGGTCAGCAGAGGATGTGCCAATCTTTGTGCTCCCAGGGGATCGGTGGCCCCAGAGACCAGGCAAGTCTTCCCATGGGACTGCGGGGGCAGGGAGATGCCAGGGACAGCAGCCGCCCCAGCACGTAGGGAGAGGATGCCACGACAGAGCCAGAGGGTGGGCGCCAGCACCTCCGGGCTTCTGAGCCTCTGTCCTGCCTGTCCTCGCCCATCCAGGTCACCAAGGAGACCTGGCAGGGTCATCC
>NW_010401018.1:0-239 GCF_000710305.1 Buceros rhinoceros silvestris
AAGTCGATAAAACACCCTCAGAGCAGCCCAACCATCACCCCGGGATCAGGCTCCCTCCTTCTTAGCACCCCCCCGGGGACCCCCAGCCCGAGCCTAGCAATGCCCACCTGAAGGCGGGGTGCGGGAAGGGGTGATGCGTCAGGTAGCTGGGGTGGTAGTAGGCGGCGGCGGTGGCCGGGGCCAGGCCAAGGGGCGGCAGGGAGGCCCTGGGGAGATCCCCGGCCGTGTGGTAGGGAAGG
>NW_010401018.1:450-814 GCF_000710305.1 Buceros rhinoceros silvestris
GAGGCTGGAGGACAGGGAGATGGTCACCATCCCGCCCTGCCCCCCAAGGGATATGTCACCCTCCCTGAGGAGATGTCACCTCCTCCCTGGGACACTTGGCGGGACCAGCTCTGCATCCTGCAACCCCTCCACTGCCCCATCCATCGCTGACGGACTCACTTGAGAGGCGGGAAGCGGGAATCCTGGACCACGGAGCTGGGGGGCAGCCCGAAGGAGTAGGGTGTTCCCAGGAGATGGGAGGGGACGGTGGGGCCCCCCGCTTTCTCCTGCACGAGGGGGGGCTCCGAGATGAGGCGCTCGCGGCCGCTGCTGCTGCTGCTGCCTCGTGACCCTGCTTCTTGCTGCAAGGGAAAGGGGCCGGAAC
>NW_010401018.1:943-2218 GCF_000710305.1 Buceros rhinoceros silvestris
AAGAGGCAGAAACACCGAGTGGGGCGTTAGGGGATGCGGGAGAACCCATGAACAATGGGGGGGACCCTGCTGTCAGCCCACCCCGTCACCCTCAGCAGGTCCCCAGCGTGCCCACGGGGTCCTCAGCTGGCACCGGTACCCAGGGCGGGGAGGATGCATCTGCTGGATCATCCTCCTGCATCCCCACAGCTGAAGGGACATGAGGGGCCAGGGGGCTACACCGGGGGGCACTGGTGGGAGAGGGGTTGCTGAAGCCAGGGCAGTGCTGACGGCAGGACACACATTACTCGCCTGGAGATTTACGGGCTGCTTTGTTCTCTAGAGCTATTCGTCATCCGGGAGATACAGACAGGACCGGTGGAAATCCTTCGACAGCGGCCATAAAGCAGGGGTCAGCCCAGCATCCCCCCGGCCAGGCCGGCATCAGCGAGGCCTCAGCCACCTCCCATCAGCTCCCCATCCCCATCATGGGATGGAGGTTGCTCCCTTCTCACTGGGAGGGAGACCCTGGCAAGGGGGGACCCGCCAGGGTGACTAGGGACCTCACAAGGTCTGGCAGTTAGGGGGGTGACCTCCAGCAAGGCAAGGTTGGGTTTAAAAATGATTATTTTTCATTACAGCCTCTCCGTTTTGCAGCTAAAGGAGGAGGATGGCAGCAACCCTCGTGTCGTGCATCCCCTCCCCATCCAGCCCCGGCCCCCAGACCCTCCAGGGCAAGTCACAGGTCCCCAGCCATCAGGGACAGTCCCAAGGTCACCGTAGCTGGCATAAAGGGCGTCCTCATCCCCCCGCCACCATCTCCACCGCCTGCATTAAGGCTTATTGTGCATGCCAGGCTCTGCTCTAATTACCTCCCCGTCTCGGGGCGTCACGCTGCGAGCGCGGCTCTGCCAGACAATAACCCACGCTCGGTTAACCCCCACACTGGGGGGGTCACTGGGGAGGAGGCGACAGCGGGGACATGGGTGTGGGGAGCACCTGGACACCCCACAACCCCTCTGAGCACCCGAGTATCACCCTTCCATCTATTTTTCTCCCCCCGCCCTCGGCGTTTCTCATCCCCTCCCATCACTGCTCTGCTTTGTGGTTTAATTAGTCTTTCCAAGTGGCATAATCCCCCCGGGAATCTGTGGAGGAGAGGAGAGCCACTAACGATGCTTCTTAATTAGCCGCTCCCCCCTCTTCTTCCTCACTCTCCCTCCTGGATGGCAGCCGGGGATGGTGGCAGCCGGGGATGATGGCAGCCGGGGGTGACGGGAGGGCGGGGGTGAGGGC
>NW_010401018.1:2567-3756 GCF_000710305.1 Buceros rhinoceros silvestris
CACACTGTGCCCCCCCGGGGGCACGATGATGGGGCCCATGGGGCCGCGTTTGGGCGTGCTGGCGGGGGAGCTGTGGTTGGTGGCCGGTGAGGAGACCGGGGACGACTCGCTGCTTATTGAGGAGCCTGAAATTAAATTCAAAATTAAAATAAAAGGAGGAAAAGCTGCTAACGAGGTGAATCCACCCTCCAAACAACCGGCAGCCACCCCAGTGGGATGCCCCGCCGCAGCGACCAGGGATTAGGCACAGCAATGGACACAGGGTGGTCAGCATCCCCCGCCGCTGGGCCGCCAGCCTCCCATCCTGGGGTGTCCCTGTCCCCAGGAAGGTTCCCTCTGGCGCTGAAAGGCTTTGCCACGCACAGTGGGACAGGCACCCTCCTGCTCCTACCCAAGAGGGGCTGCCACCCCCCCCACCTCCTGTATCACCCTTTATGGGTGCAGCGAGCTCTTCCTGCCCTGCTCGCCTTGGCACGAGCGACACCAACACAATGCCAACCCTGGACGGCCGCGGCTTCTCGGACACCTTAAATTGGCTGCAAGAGTCACCGCGCGTGAGCAGGGGCACTGGGAGACGCTGGGATGGAGTCGTTCCCCGTGACCCCTGGGCAAGGCTTCGGCTTTGTTTGGGCGGTACAGCTGTGGTTTAAATTATCCCCACCCCAGGGTTGCTGGCGATATTTCCAAGGGAAAAAGAAAAATGGAACGAAAGCGGCGAGTGCCATGTGGGTACAAAAGCAGAGCTGGGGCAGAGATATGAATCTGATGCTAACTGGGGCACCCAGTGCTGCTCCACGGCACGTCACCCTCTCCTACAACCCAGCCGGGAAGCTTGGGTGGCTCCTACCCCACTAAAACCCTGGTCCCTGGGCCAAGGAAGGGTTTCTGACATGCCAGCAGCGACCAGCTCCTGGCCCGTGGATGCAGTGAGATGCCAATGGAGAGGTGGTGATGATGCTCCCCAGCGCCAGCACTGAGAGGGGCTCCCCTGACCACGCACAGCAGCTCCTCACCCTGCAAACCCGCATCCCACCTTCAACCCCCTCCAAAAGCCCCGCGGCTCCTCGCCACGCTCGCCCCCAGCGCCAGGGTACCGCCTGGGGGAGCAGGAGCATCCCCAGGCAGCTCGGGAAGGATGCTCGGCGGAGCAGAGAGGCCGAGCGGAGCGGCCCGCCGGCGGGCCCCCTGG
>NW_010401018.1:3874-5727 GCF_000710305.1 Buceros rhinoceros silvestris
CGGGCGGAGCGGCCCGCCGGCGGCCGCCCTGCCTGATTAATTATTCCCGAGTCGCTCCGAATCGCTTTCATTTCAAGAGTGGCGAGACTCGGGGAGCAGAGAAAGGCTGCCCGCCACAAAGGAGGCCGCCGATACGGATTTGACACCCACTGAAGTCTATCTTGTCAGCACAAGGCCAACAACAATTAGCAGCCTAATCCCCTCTGAGCTGGGAAGCCATTACTCACCACGCGATAGCGTTAACAATCAATACCATCACAATGAGCCCGGCAATTAATGAAGCTAAAGTCTTACTTCAGAACCTTAATTCTCGCTGTGTGGCTTTAAACGGGAGGGTTTGTGATCGTTATAATTAACTGGTGGTATTCAGCCAGGAGTTAGTCAATGAAACTAATCTGGATTGGAGATGACAAGAGGCACAGTGTGATGGTGTCACCTTTGTTTTCTGACCTCCCGCTTTCCGCTCGGCGATAGCAGATTAGCAGCCCAGGCTGACAGGCAAATGTAATTAACAGCTGAGACCCTGGAGGAGGAGCGGGGGAAAGAAAGGAAGGTGGGGAGGGCAGTGAAACCCACCCTGCGGACAGCCCCGGGGCAGGAGAGGCGAAGCCATCGGTGGCTTCTTGGGGCTTGGCTGGGCTGGAGTCAGTCAGGACCATCCCCGGCAGCTGGGGATGCTCCAGGGGGTGCGAGACATCCCTATGGACCCCCTGGCTGCAGTACAGCTGCTGGTCCACGAAGCTGGTAAAAGAGCTGGGTGGATCCGCTCGGCATCACCCCATCAGCTGCATCTGCCATGGCGGAGCATCTCCCGTTGTGGGAAGGGGTTGGGGGGCAAAGCGATTCATTTCCTGAGGCTAAAAACTGTGGCATGGAGAGAAACCTCCTTCCCGACACGCACCCAAACCCATAGCTATTAAAAACCTCCGGAATGAGCCATTTCCAGCACCCAGGTAGCTGAGGACGGGGTTTTTTATGCAGTTGTTAAGGAGAAATCCAAAGGGAACGCGGCTGCTTTACTCCAGCACCACGAAATCCATGTCAAAACCTGCTGAGGTCCCTTTGGATGGGCTGAACAGCATAGTGGAGACATGAGGCGCAGGGTGTGGGGGGAAGAAAAGGCAAAATAGTCCCCCAAACCCCACCAACAGCCCCAAAGGAGGCAGATGGGGAGAACCAGGAGCTCCCAGCAAGGCTGAAGCATCACTGAGACCTGGTGTCCTTGGCGTCATGGGGAGCTGGTGTCCCCACATGCTTCCTCGGGAGCAGCCGATGCCAGAGGCTTCAAGTCATGGCTGGAGGGGGAGCTGTGAGGAGGGTCTTGCAGATGGCGCTTGCAAAGAGGGTCTTCAAAGACAGCCTTGTGAAAAGGTTCCTCCAAAAAGGGTCTTGCATAAAGGGTCTCCCAAAGAGGATCTTCTAAAAAGGGTTTTCCAAAAAGGGTCTTGAAAAAAGGATCTTCCAAAAAAAGGGTCTTCCAAAAAGAACCTTTCAAAAAGACATGGCAAACAGAGCCTTGCAAAAAAACATCTTGCAAAGAGTCAGGCATCCTCCCTAGGGACCAAAGTGTCCAGGCAGCGGGCAACGACCCAACAGGGAGCCCCACCAGTGGAAATACCAGGGATAACTAATAAATACCAGGGAAACAGCATTTTGGTGAAGCGTGGTGGGAGGGAGCGGGGCTGGGGGGGCAGGGAGGAACAGGCCCACCCCATGCTGCGCTCTCCCAGGCTTTCTCCCAGGGTACGATGAGTGAAACGGCGTTTGTATTACTCCAGCTGAATTGAATTTCTAAACTGCCCCCTTGAGACATGGCGCTGGGGAAAGGCATTAGCTCGGGAAATGGCGAGCAA
>NW_010401019.1:0-1118 GCF_000710305.1 Buceros rhinoceros silvestris
ATTTTATAAATGTTTATAAATATTTATAATTAATAAATGTATGCATTTCCAGGCATTCCTTAGTCCTGAAAATCCTGAGGAGCCTTATCTGGGAGGCATTGACTTCAACTGTGTGGCTCCAGGAAAACGCTTTATGCCAATGGACAATTTGTCAGGAGGTGAAAAATCTCTGGCAGCTCTGGCTCTTGTGTTTGCTATACACAGGTAAAAGAAGTGCTGAGGTGGTATCCAATACGTGGCTGAGTACGTGGCAGGAAGATAGACAGTGTTACATTTATAAACATTCTTTTTATTCTGCTAATAGAGTATTCAAACATTACTGGAGTCCTTATTCTTTGTCATTCCTTCTTATCAAAGTTTTATGATAGAGACTAAGTGAATCTCTGAACTAATTAGAATGTTTATTAATATTCTTACATCTAAATATAAAATACTATCTTGTCTTCTACAGTTTTCGTCCAGCACCTTTTTTTATTTTAGATGAGATTGATGCTGCCCTGGATAACACAAACATTGATAAAGTAAGTTGATCCCTTTCACTTTATCCTTTTGTTGACAGGACAACAGTCCTTCGTTTTTGGTAGAAGGATGGCTACTGGCCATCACATGCTTTGGGATAAAGAGATTGATTACATGGGCTTAACGTGCTTTAATATATATGTGGTTTAGTATGAAATAATGGTTGTATGAGATGTTACACCAGGGCTAGGTTTAAATTTATAAATCTAAGTGTGTTTTATCAGTGCCTAAACGGTGAAGTTGAGAAAAATAGTTCAGGACTGTGAAAGGACGCTGCACGACCATGTGTGGTGCAGTCTAATGTGAAGGTCACTTGTGAACTGCTGATTTGGTAGGTTTGGTTGGAATCTTTAGGGCCTTTGAGTTCCCTTGTCTCCAAGCAGCAGAAAGGAGTGTATCTACATGTTGAAAATAAGTCATTTTATCACTGGAGTATTTATCTATGTTAAGGGTCGAGGGGCCGAGGTACCGGGACAATAATTGACCTACTAAATATTCTTACATTAACACCACTTAAAGGCTATCACTACCATAATTTTAGTCATGTGAATTCTTGCTTAATTAAAATAGCTTCCTGTCCTCCTCCTCAATTCCTCTTT
>NW_010401019.1:1217-21044 GCF_000710305.1 Buceros rhinoceros silvestris
CTTTCCCTTTTGGCTGATAACTATTCACTGTAACAAAAGGTATGATCGAGTACAAACAGTAAAGCTTGCCGACTGTAGATGTCAGCCTCTGGGAGAAGGAGACTCAATACAAGATTATATGTAGGGGAGGAATCAAAAAGACCTGCCCATGTGCCTGCATTTTTCTTCTGTGGAAAGATTCCTTTCCACATAAAGTAAGATCAAGCTGTATTTCTGTTTGCATTAATAGTGATGACAGTCTTGATAGAACTTAGCAAACAAAAGCAGCTTTATAAACACCAAACTTTTTTTTTTCCTCTTCTTAATGGAGTTAACTGTGATGTGCCAAACAGACCACAGTTTGCTTGGAGGGTACCTCTGCAGCAGACAGCTGGGGAAGCTCCACTACCTTGTGACTGACAGAATTCCTTCTCAGAGATTACTGACTCTGTGTAGTGTTGTGAGAAGTGTCCTCCTGAACCCAGGTTTCTTAAACATTTCTTGGTATACAAGTTCATGAGCAATACCGTCACCCACCACTTTCCAAACAGGTGGTATGGCCCGAGTTTGTTCTAACTCAGTCCAGTGTGTTTCAGCAACATCAAGTTAGATGTAATGGGACTGTAATGAAAATAGCTGAACAAGCTTTAGGGTTTGGCTCTTAATGACATGATCAGAAGAAAGATTACACATCAGGTGATCACCAAACACTTGTGTGATCTAAACTTTTCAACAAGATACTCATTTTTCTAGTTAGCAGTCTTTTGCTCAAAGCCACTGTGAGTTGATGTAACAGTTGGAGATCACATTTTCAGGTTAAGTACCGGTATCATGTTTTCTGGATGTTATTCTTAATTGTGGAATCAAATATATCATGGCTGATGACTTCAGAGTTACACAGACTACCCCCAAGATTTCATTCACTGTCTGTCTTGTCTGCTATGTGCTATTATTTAATGCAACACTTCACATTTTTGCCTTCCATCAAAGCTGCATTGTATTAGGTGAATAGTACTTCCTCTCTCTGTAGGCTCCTGAGGTGGTATTTTGGATGTATGGATACATGGTTCTGTCAGGAGTTGGGCAGGGGTCCCAGATCATGCCTGACAAAATTGCAGGTCATTAGCTGGATTTCTTCAGTTTACGAGCATAAATTCCTGTTGCAGTTAGTTACGGATGTACCAGTCATCCATCAGTTACGTGCACATTCCATGACGTTCATGATTTCTAATATGTTACTAACTGTCCACGTAGACTACAAAGTGATGCATTAATACAGCTGATGAGAGACAGCAGTCTGGCACTTAGCAGTTTGCCTGAGTAGGCTGATTCTGACACGTCTGGCACAAGAGATGTCTGCTTTGTACCTAAGATATGCTAAGCCCCATTCTTCTTCAGAACCCTCAGCTGAATTTTCTTTTATGTGACTGGGCTTCTCAGTTCAAACGTATTTCAAGTCTTATTTACTTTTCTTCAGATAAAAATCACATTCGTAGTCCAAAAAAGATGGTGGTATTAACAGCTGTTAGCCAAATCATTCCTGGGCTTATAACCTTCAGGTGGTAGCGTTTTTACAGTTTGAAAGTATGTATTGTTGCTGATGCGTCATGTTAAAATGTATGTTTTTAGAGATGTATAATCAAGCAAGTAAAGAACACTAATGCAGAAAGTCTAATGCATATTTATAAAAATAACATCCAATAAATGCCACTTTATGGCTGAAGAGCTAGTAAACTTGGATTATGTTACACATTAGGGTTAACCCTGAAATTGCCTTAGTTGTCTACCTTAAGCCTTTAGTTGAGTCCTTAGGGCCCATCTAATCTGACTGGGAAGTTACGCTCAGTTTCCTGCTTTGAAGCTGAATTGAGCTTCTGCTGAAGGTTTTGGAACCTTTGTGGCTAGAGATGCCTGTCTCCCGTAAGGCTGGGTCATACTGGCTGCAGAGCTCCTGTCCAGAGCAGCCCCTGCGGCTGACCACCCTTCTGCAGTCCTTTCCTCACTGCTGATGCCATGAGATGCAGCGTGGAGGAGTTGGGGCCGGAGCACTAAAGTGCTGCTCTTTTCGCATAAGCAACACGAAGCAGGTAACCTGTGATACAGGCTGTGGTGCGTAAGATGCAAGAGAGGAAATCTAAGGGGTTTTCTTAAGAACATGCCAAAAGTATCTATCTGACATAAGACCACTTTGTTTCTCATTTTATCCTGCTCATTTCATAACTGAGTTACTGAACTCTGCAGCTGACGCAGTTGAGTTCTTTCCTCATCATGCCTTATTTATAGCCTGGTGTAAGTCTGCCAGAACTAACTTACGGAAATATTTGGCTTCTTTCCAAAGGTGTCAAGTTTCATTAGACAACAGGCACATGAACAGATTCAGATGATAGTTATTTCTCTAAAGGAAGAGTTTTATTGCAGAGCAGATGCACTGATTGGAGTGTGTCCAGAGGTAACAATTAATTATTACCAATTTTTTGTTAAATAATACATGCTGGCTTCTGTTGAAGTCCTGATCTACACCTTAAGTGTTACATACCCTTAACGTACTGTAAATCATGTAGATAATGATATTGATTGATAGATTTGAACTCCTTAGTTGTTTTAAATTCTATGATCCTTCCTCTTCTCAGTATGATGACTTCATGTTCAGTCGAGTACTGACTTTGGATCTTACCCAGTATCCAGACGTGGATGACCAGGAAAGAACAGAGAAGCAGCAGCGCAGTTTGGTTGCAGAATAAAGCATGGACGATTTCAGAGCCAGGTGACAATGTCAAGAACTGTGTTTACAGCTGACTGTTACAAATCTGAGTTTGAATGGGGCTGCTAGAGGTTGGTAGAGAGGAGTTTACCTTTCAGAAGAAGCTGTTTTCTAAAATACAGACTGATGCAACTGCTTCTCATTGATACAGTTTTCTTAACAAGAAAGAGACGGCTGGAGGTTGTTACTGAAGTATGTACATTCCGGTCTGCAAAGCTTTCTCTTCGAATGTTTTGGGGATTTTTTTGCCTTAAGGTGAACCTTCGCAGAAGGTTCGCATAAGCACACTACTACAAAGAAGCAATGTAATGCATTTAGCCATATCTCCAGTGAACTGCTTGCTACCACTGGTTAAGACTGTTACAACCTCTTTTGTACTGCAACTGCAGCTGTTTACCTTCAGTTAGGATTATTTCCTGTTTCTTAAAATAAATGGTACTAGAATCGGCCCGTTACCTTATGTGACTTCTGTGATGCCCAGTCAGACTTCTGTCTTCCACTGCAAGCTTATGAAAACAGGAGCTAACTTTACAAAAAGTTCATGATATATCTCTATAGGTTTGATATAACCTGGAAAAATTTCACCTTTTGAGCTATTCTACCCCACACAGAAGTGGAAAGAATGAAAGAAGTGTGAATCAGATGCCACACACGTACATAGCAGTCGTAGAAAAAGGTATATGGGTTTGCAGTGAAGTCAAGGTTATTTTGATAGCTGTGCTTCATCTAAGAAGCAATGTTAATGATGTTGGTTACAGAATACTGTTTGATAGAGCCTAAATCACTTCACCGCAGTGTGTGCTGAAGAGCTTTATTTGGTTTGTGGTTGTTAATAGCTGTATGTTCCTGTGTTTACCTACTAGCTTCCTTCGACCCACCGTACTGCTTGTGCACGTCTATCTTGTAACATGCTGCTAGTACTGTGCTCGTGGCACCCGACGCATGATGCCCGGGTGTGTGGGGTTACTGCATAAGGAAGCAGGGATATGTGAGCAGTAGAGAATGTGTTCCTACGAGGATATTTCAACAAAATAAATGTGTCCACTTGTGCTGTAGACAGATGTTTATCAAATACTTATGTAGCTGCCACTCTTCAATAAAATTACTTACTGTAAGTCATGAGTTAGCATCAGTTCCTTAATTCAGAAGCCACTGGTAGATGTGGAAATACTTACAGTAATGTGAAGGAGCAGTGTCAAATGATTTTCAGATTTTTTTACCCACATTGCAAATACAGAAGTTTGGGTTGGTTTGTGGGTTTTTTTTAATCCTTTGCTAGGAACAATTGGTTGAAGTAGAAAAAGACAGCAAAGAATTGAACAGTCTGAAGAATGGCGTACATGACATGTTTTAGCTACTCTACAAGAATGGTCTATTTGGCTTTAAATATTATATTAAAAGAGTGTGTGCCATCATCAGAGATGTCTTATCAGCTGCATTTCACAAAATAACACAGTCAGCAAGTTTGTTTTCATTAAGTATCTTATTCCCATTTAAGAGCCAGCTGTGGTAGAACTGGCAAATGTTTAACACGCCTGTTCGTGTGGCTAGTTCTTTCACAGTACTCAGGTGATAATTTGAAGAGAGCCTTAAATGGAACAGACAAGTTTCGGGTTCTGTCCTTTTTGACTGTATTTTAAACCCTGAGGTAGCTGCAAGGTGCAATCCCATCCCTGAGATGACTTAATCTATTCTTTGAGCAGGGAGAAAAAAACCCCAAAACTACACACTTACACCTTCTTGCTGTGTATGTTAGAAATTAAAATAACCCCTTACTTACTCATCTGCTTTTCAGGATACAAATAAATCACCCTTGAGTCAGGGGAGGCTGTTGCACAACTTGCAGTGTTGACAAAACAGAAGAATCACCAGTGTTAGGTGGTATTATCTCTAATAGATGACAGAATAACTCCTGCCCCCCCTTTCTCTAAGTCCACGTGCTAAAGAAATGCTGATAGTCATTGATACCTTACCTTTCCTCTGCATGACCAGGAAAAGAATCGGAACATACTTTGATAGTCTCCAAACAGGAATTTCCATACCCTTTCTTCAGCAAGGAGTCAAAAGTAGAGCAGAAAAAGACAGTGTTTAGATCAATGGAAATGTGATGGCCTCTCATATGGAGAGGCAGAAGTAGTTGTGATCCTGTTCTGATATTTATCATGGCTGTTGTTTTGACTGGGCACAATCCTAAAATACAGTTCACAGTGTGACAAATGGCTGCGGACCTGCAAGATCTTGTGAACAGCTAAAGCTGCTCCAAACATAGTTCTCTCTGTCTAAAAGCAGAGTTACATAGAAAAAGCTGTTTCACTGTTTCAGTTGCCGTTGTCAGCAAAATATTTCAACAGGAAATTTGATAAAAATCATAATAGGGATTATAATATGGAGTTTCTCTTCCTTCCCGTGTTATTTGAGAAATAAATGTCCTAAGATCTGAAGCTGGTGAAAGGCAGAGTGCTTTTTCATACAAACCTTGTGAATACACTGGGGAAGTTTTGAAAAGCTAAAGTGAGAAAACCCAAAGCTTGTATACACGGCAATAGAGGAACAACTGAGAAAGTTAATTCTGCTTCCTTTGTTTGGGGAAAAAATATCTCAACAACTAAAAATAATCTTTTCTGAATTTTTCCCTAATGAAGTAGCGGGAAGATCTTTCAAATGAAAGATGTAATTGAAGCACGAGAAGAAATACAAACTATTCAACTAGGCCTATTAGCAGGATTAAACTGACTAAAATCGGTTATCTGTTGAGTGAGAGACAAACTGCTGATGTGAGCGTCTTAACTGTCTTCTGGAAGCCAGCTTGAAGAAGACAGTAGTTCTCTACCAACCCACACCACAAGATGACCACCATCATCCCCACATCACCATCGGCGAGTCATTGCTGCAGTCAGCCCAGCAGTTCAGCTATCTGGGGAGCATCATCTCCTCAGACTCCACGATTGACAAAGAGAGAGACAACAGAACAGCAAAGGCAAACGGAGCTTTCGGAAAACTCCTGAGAGAGTCTGGTGCCACAAACACCTGCAGAAAAGTACAAAGATCAGTGTCTGCAGAGCCACGGTACTGTCTGCTCTGCTGTATGGGGCTGAATCATGGGTCATCTACCGCCACCACCTGCGACTCCTCGAACGCTTCCATCAGCGCTGCCTCCAGACAATCCTAACCATCCACTGGACCGACTACGTGACTGATGTCGCTGTCCTTGAGCAGGCAGAGGTCACCAGCATTGAGGCCACGTTGCTGAAAACGCAGCTGCGCTGGGCAGGGCACGTCTCCAGGGTGGCGGATCACTGCCTCCCTAAGATTGTGTTCTACGGTGAGC
This sequence comes from Buceros rhinoceros silvestris, assembly GCF_000710305.1. Lineage (NCBI taxonomy): Eukaryota > Metazoa > Chordata > Aves > Bucerotiformes > Bucerotidae > Buceros > Buceros rhinoceros. The sequence continues at coordinate 7,286 of NW_010401019.1, forward strand.
TCGCCACCGGCTGCTGCAAGAGAAGAGCCACAAAGAGGAGATATAAGGACTCCCTGAAACAAGGTCATGGCGATGTAGCAGGTCCAGCATCAAGACAGGACGTCAATCCACAACTCAGGATCAGGTCCAGTGATGGTAACCAGGGACAGACAGTTTCCAGTGACCACCAAGCAGGTCCATGGTGATGCATCAGGCATAAGATCAAGTCAGAAAGTCAGCCTGCATCAGCAAGGTCCGTGGTCAGGCAAGGACATATCTAGGCTGAAGACCAGCACTCCAACCATAGATCTCAGGCAGGAACAATAGCACAAAGCTGGGCTTAAATAGACCCCTGGGCACATGGGGGAGCGGGGGAGAGTAGTGAAGGCCCCAGGTGAGGCTAGTCGGGGACATTAAGGTCTATTTGTGCCCTCAGGGCTTTGATATTTCCGTGGAGTTCCCTCTATTTACAAGGAAATGGAAGAGCATTAGGTTTGAATCATACCATGCTGGTATTATTTCTTCTTATAAATGGCTCCGTTTAGAGGTTGACACAGCAGAAGACAAAACCTGTATATTTTAACTGGAAGAATATACATTTTAATTATGTGCCACTTTGTTTACCGACTGAAAGGTGCTGTTACTGTAGGACGAGGGAAGAGAAAGCCCATGTCTCCCTTGGAAACCCATATTCAGTAAAGTGGGAACATTTCAACACATGTAATTGATTTACACTTCAAGAAAATGAATTATTCCTTTCCTCCCCACTCCTAAGCTGTTTGACTGAAAAGTAATTGCTCTGCTTTCAGGAGGCAAAGAGAGTTACAGATCCAAGGCTTATGTCAAAGCTTGTAGCCTCGGTGCCACATCAAAGCCACACAAAGGTGGCTGTGAGTGAAACCAGATAAACGCGGTGATAAATGCCAGTCAGCATGAGCACCGGCCAACTGAGACAATACTGATTCATCTGCAGGGAGTGTATTTTATTTAGTGTTTAGAAGGTGGTCATTTGATCCATCAGAACTTGAGTTTTTTTAGTGAGGATGAAGAGGCAGGGGGGCTGTGAAGGTCCAACCAGATGTGCTGGTTGAAGCCTCTAGTGCTGATTTCTTACTCCATGTTGCCACCTAGTGAAGTCAAAGGTGATTTCATGCCTGCACTGCATTTGGGGGTTTTAGGAGGGTTGGGGCTTTTTTTGTTTTCCCCGTTTGAGATTTTTTTTTATTTTGTTTTCTGAGGCGAAACAAAAGGGAAGCCCGGAAAATGTGAGCGTTGCAGGGAATGAGTGGAGAGAGCCTTTTCCGGCACATTTTCAAGTCTGATGTCCTGTTATTCGGCTAAACACAGGCAAGCTCAGGAAAACTCTTGTAAACTCCCAGGCTCATAGATTGTCACTCACGTGCCTCTCAGTGCACACCGGTTGTCCGGTACCTCACCACTGCAGTAGGATACGTTCTGCTGCTGCTGCTGCAACAGCAAGCTTCCTCCTCATCAGCCCCCGCTTCTTGCTCATTTTGGCTTCTTCTTGCTCTCCACTTCTGGTACCCCTGCCCTTGCAAGTTTTCATGCTGCCTCCCTTCTACCCTCTCTTTTCCATGTTGTGCTTGGGAAGCATATATCCTTCCCAGCCGCTCTCATATGTTTTGTCAGGACTGGTCCAAATTCTGCCCCCTGCCAAGGCCCCTGAAACATCAGGAAAGGGATGTGATACAAGGAAAGCTTCTGGCTAAGATGCTAAGCTGGGCCTTGGGAACTGCGGTTCCTGAATCTCTTCTAGCTTTCTATGTGACTTTGAGTGGTGATTTAGGATTTGGTGTGGTTTTGGTAGTGGGGAACAGGGCTGCTAGCATGGCCCCTGTAAGAAGTTTCTCGAATTAAGCTCCCCTCCACCCCTGGCTCCAATTTGACCCTGCCTCTGGCCAAGGCTGCACCAATCAGTGCCTCTGAAAAGAAAACTATTTAAGAGGAGAAACCTGTTTGGTTTTAGAGTGTCCTTTTCTTTTGGAGGGGGCAGGGTGGAAAGAGAAGCAACCGTGCGGTCACCAACAATGCAGTCACCCAAGGTAGCGAGGAAGAGGCTGGGGAGGCATGCTGGTACCGCTGTTTCCCTTTGGTCCATGGTGAGGTGGCAGGTTGAGGCCCTGCAATCCTCAGGGAGCCCTGGTGGAGAAATGGTTGGGCTGCAGAGTGCTGAAGTGAGCCCTACGATGCAGAGAGCTGCGGAGAGACCCGCGCCGCAGAGAGCTGCGGAGAGACCCGCGCCGCAGAGAGTAGCAAACTAACAGCATCTAGTTTTACTGACCACATTTCAACAAGTAGAGCTCTTCCATAGCTTTCATTTTGATTTTGAATTTAAGTGGCATTATCTGGGGAAATTATCTCCAATAGGAAAGACTAGAAGAGACATAGTTTGAGAAAAAACACTTGATCATTCTAAGTAATTTTGAATGCTTTCTCTGCAGCTTCCTGTAAGAGTACGTCCTACCTCCAGCAGCATCTCAAGCCATTTCCGCAACTGGCCATACAAGAGGACATCTGTGACAGCGACGCTGTTTTTGCAAATCGCCCGGCGCAGCTCAGCTGCTCCTGGATATTTAGTGATGGATATGGGTGCTTTGCACATCATCATAACTTCACATATATTCATCTTATGCAGCCTAAGCAGTTGTAGTTTTGGACTAGTATTTTAGCTGACATGTCTATATTTTTCACACTTTTACACCTTAAAATTGTGTGTAATATGGTTGAGTTGTGGTTGTAAGGGAAGCCATATTGAAAATAGTGAGTTCGTAGTCATTGCTGTATTACTTTACCTTTTATTTCTTTGTTATTAAAAAACACAAGCTTTTTCTTTTTTTTTTTTTAGTTTTCTTCCTGCCCTGCTTTATTTTTATCCCTTTGTTTTCACATGTGCTTACTCAGCTCTGACACTTCCCAAGCTGTTGCTTCCAGAAGTCACATGATAACATGAAGCATCGGGGTTAGGACAAATCATAGAATCATCTGGTTGGAAGAGACCTTAAAGATCGTGGAGTCCAGCCGTTACTCCTGTACTGCCAGGGTCCCTACACCACGTCCCTCAATCATACGTTTTACTGTAATTTGGCCTATTAAAATGATCAGGAGTGTTTCAGGGAAATGCAAAAGGACTTTGTAATAGAAGTCTGAGGAGCAGCAGCCTGATTTGTTCCATGGAGAAATCTTGTAACAGCAAAGCAGAGACGGAACCAAGAGAAGTGAATATGGTGTCCAGATTTTCCAAAGGACAAGCAAAATTTATTAATGCAAGTCTGACTTGGTTGGTTTGTGAAGTGAAATCAGGTGATCATGTGAGGGGGGAAAAGGAACAGAACAGTCAGATTTTACCTGGAGATGTTTTGTAGCACGGATTGCGTTCTCCTGTCTTTCGGTGCACGTAAAGCATGCACAGGTCTTTGTTGCTCATCACTTCCTGAGAGCCTGTTTTTAATTATCGTGTTCTAAAATAGATTAAGAGTCTGTTTTAACATAAAATGTGAGCTGAGGTCACAGAAAGGTGGGAGAAGAAAGTGACTTGGTAAGAAAGAAAAAAAATCCCAACAGACAGAAGAAGTCAGTAGGAGAGTCAGGCATTGGGTACGGGGCTGGAGGCCCTCCCCTGCAGTGTCCTCTGCCCTGCACTGCACTGGATCTCTTCAAATGGGACATTCTATCCTTACTAGAGAAATCAAATGTAATTAAATTAAAAACGAAAACCAAATAACAGGAAATGGCTTTTGATAAGTGATTTTCTCTAGGGAATTGTACTCTGGCAGACAGACAGAAGCTTCATCTTCCATGTTGTACCTGACACTTTGTAGTTTAAAGATCATTTAGGAGGCCGTATTGGAGAACAATGAGATAATGGAGACTGAAAGGTGCTTGATCTAATGTTTGATAGTATTGTGCAATACCACAGGGATACTACTCATGGATGTGAAACCTCATAATGAATACACAAATGAATTCAAAATTGAAAATATCAGTGGAAACATAATGGCTAGTGCTTTGCATATTTAAAAAAAAGACAATTGTACTTCTTAAAATAGCTCTAATCTTCTAGAAGAGGTAGACGTGCTGCAGCATGCCGTGATTTCATACGGGTGAAGAATAGTTGTTAGGGAATTGAACAATAAACTGATGTGTGGCACCTTTAATAATTTCTCAAAGCTTAATCGGGCTGTATACCAATAAACATGAAATATTTCTCGATGGTGATGGCACATTCAGAAGATTCAGTGCATTTCAAAAAGTAAACACAGATGCTAACCACAAGAAGATGTCAAAGATATTACTGAGAACACAAGACACATTCTCTTAACGTACAAATCATCTGTGGGAAGCAGCTAAGGGATATTTTGAAGAGGAGGATTTCTATTATTCTAGGTATGAAGAGACTGTTTTGTCAGCCTGCAAATTTTATTCTTTTTTTTTCCCCTCTCACAGCTATAAATTGCACAATGAAACAGCAGCAACTGAATTGGGAGGTGAAAGACACAAAGCAATCACTAATGAGTTGGTTTAGAGAGAGAGTCTTCTGATGGACAGGTGATTCATAATTTTTCTCAGTGGGTTTTTTCTCAGTTTCTTCAGACTGGTCCTGTAAAGCCAGACGAAATGACTAAGGAGTGGTATGGACTGAGTGACAGTTCCTAGTGCGTGTGCTGACTGTGGAGGTGCTCCAAGTGCTTCACACACAAATGTAAAGAGAGAGAAGTATTTCCAGTTAGTGTTCGGTAAATGACTGATATCCAAAGAGGTTCCTGTTAATGCAGTGCTGAGGGTAAGGAGAGGTTTTGCAGAGAACCAGACAAGTTAGCACAGGTGCTCTCTCATGTCAGCGCTGCAAACTGGCTGTCAGATGGGAGCTGGCTCATCTTCTGGGTGTCTTGGAGAGGAGGTTAAAAACCACCCAGCTATAACCTCAGTGAGGTGCTCCCAACCACAGCGAGATAGCTGCAAAAACTAGAAGAGAGGCCACAAGCCATTCTAGTGCCCTAGCAAAATGAAAATGAAAAGGTTTTGCTATTGGTGTGTTAGAGATTTGTGTATCTTTATGTGTGTTAATGGTAGTCAGCACTTTGATGTCTGTATCACTGTAAAGTCTCAACACAAAAATGATTGACTCGAAAGGGAGAAGCCAAAATAGAAATCAAATTATGTGTCTCAACCAGCTCTTGATAAGCTTCACTGGATGCATCTTCTGAATTGACTCATCCTCAGGCTGTCATGATTGCGTGGCTGAGAACATGCTTGAAATGATTACTGCTCTGGCTTTTAAATTTAAAGACAGCTGATTAAATCAGCTGAAGTATTAACCAATTTTATTCCCATTTTAGCTAATTGGAATCTCAGTAATGGAACATCCCCGTCCTTTCACATCTTGTTATGGAGACATGTATTTCTGGCACAGCTGGATGGCTGAGCTGTTGCTCAAAACAGCCATTATGATACTTCTGTCAGCTTCTCAAAAAAAAACCTCAGCGAGGATTTTTTTGCCTTGTTTTCATTCCTGAGTTGGCATTTGGTAATTATCCTGTGCCTTGCCGAACTGTTCTTGTCCTCTCAACTCTGAAGTGGCTGAGGAAATGCATTGTCATGGCAGGGAGGTGTCTCTGCCGTGGTGGCTGCCCTGTTCGCGTATTCAGGGTACTGCAGTATCAGGAGTATTGTCCGAGTTTGGCTTGTAAGGGGGTTTCAGCCACTTGCACTGCAACTACACGCCGTTTCCTGGTCAGCGTTTTCCTGAGCAGAGTCTTGCTTAAGATTTTGTCTGTAGCTATTTGCCAACAAATTCCTCTGAAACGGCCTGAGGGAAGAGGCCTGTGAGCAGGTTGCTCTTTGGAGATATTCTCATGTCAGGCAGTTATAAAGCTCTAAAGTAGCTCATTGGTTTTAGCAGCATTTAAAGGTTCACTGTGAAAATCAGAGTACCTCAGTTTCAACAGCTCCCATAACCCGCCCTCTGTGGAAGTTTTTCAGTGTGCTGTAGCTCCAGACTCACTGCTCCTACCATGTTTCTGCATTTTGTGTGTGAGAGCAGCAGGACGGAGGGACAGGAGAGCATTCTACGGTCTTCTGAAAACTAAGCCTCGCTTCCTCCTTTCTGCTTTCTGAAGCAATACGATGGTCAAGGTAAATTAAGACCTCTCCCTAGGAGGAAGAATCCTGTGCTACTCTCGTGCCCTCTGTGGCCTTCTCTTTGCATTCTGTGCTCCGAACAGGGTAGCAGCAGGCTCCCATGAGAGCAGGCAGCAGATGAGGCAGTGGGCAGGAGGTGGGAGTTGTAACAAGGGAGTCACTTGCCTACACAAAGGCTGCTGAACATTTTCAGTCAAAATTGTTTTTCATGGAGAAATATTTGTTCAGTGTATTTTTTATTTAAGATAAGGTACTTTTTTGTTGACATGTTACAGAGCTTCTTAGATTGTGTCCAGGGCTCATGGCAAGTCATTTTTCACCAAAAGACTTACCAAGAAATTTTTATGAGCGGCTCTAGTTTTCATATTTGATAAAAAATTTTACATTTTACTGAGCTTGATGTACAGATCAAATATATACATTTCCTAGAAAGAAAACATGGGAAGGTTTCTATCATGTAGAGTATATCACTGACTCTGGGAAGAAAAAGCGGGACGTAACTGAGGGTGGGGTAATCTACACAAATATGTTTAGTATTTCCAGTACCTCTCAGCAGATCTAGGTCTGCCTTTTTGAGTGTAACAAGTAGTTTTTAAGCTTTTCCAAACTGTCTCTGCTAATTAAAAAAAGGGGGAATTATAGGAATTTCTTTTTTTTTTCCTTCCCTTTACTCCAAACAGAGGAGATAAAGTGCTAGAAAAAGGCTCTAACCTTCTGATTTCCTTCTAGGAGTGGACTCATGCTGCTCAGACATACTATTCCTTCTTTGGCATATGCACTATCATGGAGAAAATGCTTACCAGTTCCTGTGCTAGAGAATGTTCAGCTTGGACAGAGTCAAACAAACTGGATAGTTTGTGACCAGGGACCAAAGATGCGGTGGTTGTCAAGGTCAGTCAGTCACATGCTCACAGACTATCCCAGTAGAAACAAATTAAGATGCAGGAACACAATAATACGTGGCAAGAAGCCTGCTAAGATAATGCAATCGGAATGACCTGTCAGCAAATTTTCAAGTTTAGAGTATCAAATAATTTCTTTTGAAATCACCCTTTTCTGCAGTGCTTCCACGTGAGCTGTCTCTTCTGCCGTGATAAATTAACAGTGATACCCCTAATGAGGAGTGCCGCACATTGCAGCGACTTCTGAGTCTTGGCTTGAAGGCAGTAGGAAATGAATTTTGATACAGAGCAACCTTTCTGAGCATAGTGCTGGCTAAGGAAAACAGAGATGACTAAACTATATCGATTAGAACCAGTCTGAAAAATTCACGTGTTTCAGGGAAAAAACAAGAAAAGACATCCTGGGATATCGGAAGCTTACTTTTTTGTTAGTACTCTTACTGTGTTCAAGACAACTCAGCATCTATTTTAGCCATTTTAAAACTACTGAATGGAGTTATTAAGGAGTTTCTCAAGAATCAATGCAACAGAAGGAACTGAAATGTAAACACAGGGCTGGATTGCATTTGAGATATGTGCTCTCAGTGGTAGCCAGGAAAAAAGTAGAGAAAAGATAGGAAGAGTTGACTATTTAGCTGGGAAATGCAACAAGTACAGTACTGTCGACCATTTTTTGCATTACAGTCCAGCTCCTCTTGGGACTTGACGGGAAAGTACTGTAGAACACACAAAGGTCTGAACGTTGGATGCAGGAGGTATTCTGCACACAATTTTTTCTCAGCATAGCATGTGTTCCTTCTGCATTCATTTTGGAATTAGACTAAGTGACCCTGCAAAAAAGCACCCCTGAGTTACAAAAATGCAAGCAGGTAGCTAAGGTGAAATGGCTACTCTGCAATCAGCCTTGTTGCATACACATGGGCCAAAAAAAGCCCTTCAGGCCAAAATGTTTTGTGATAGGTTCTTAAATTTTCAATTTAAATTTAGCATCAAGAAGTTTCTGAAACCTAAAGACCTTTTAGTATCTGGCCTCTAAAGGAAGAGCTTGGCTGTTGAAAGCCTGAGCACCTTAAGCATTTCTCACTGACTTAAATATGTGCCATCGGTCTTTTGAAAATCAAAGAATAGTGAGCATGCCAGTGTTCAAACTGCGCTTCCCTTTTTTTTGAAATATTAATAAATAACTGTAATATAGAATATTCTCTCTTCTGGGAGGCTACCAGTACTCTCACATCCACCCAGGGAATGTACTGGGTGGTCTATCCCAACCTCTTTTTTTTAGAGCTGAGCACGCTACAAGTATTATGCACCAAGGTACTGCCACAGGTCAGTGGTACTGCAGCTCTGAGGGAGCAATGCTCTCTGCAGCGCAGCAGTGCAGCATCTCTGCAGCCCAGTGTACAAACCTTGCATGAATCTCAGTTCGCAGCTGCTTTAAGTGACTGTTCTTCCTGCCAGGATAAAAACAGGTACAGGCTGGAAGTGGGCAAAGGGTTAAAGCTAATACTTTTCTGTCATCTAGGTCAATCCCTTTATAGTCACACCAGGCTTCAACCTTCATAAATTCAAATTCCCCTTTGTGCTGGGCAAGGAGAAAAGAGGGTGATACATCTTTAAGTACTAAAGATGAGATCATCTTCTTTTTATAGCATCTGAAATCATCCAAAAGCTGCACAGCAGCAGGCTGAGCACGTTTCTCAGGCTGCATGGAAAGAGCACTACCTGGGAATTAATTTTCAAATTAAAAGGGAGCTCATAGCCAGTGTGCAACGAGACTCTTAGACACTGCTCTTATTTCTTGGAGAGATCTGAGGGTTTGACTGGTTTTATGTTATTATTTCTCCTGTCGCTTAATTCCACCCTTAGCGCCATGAAAGTGAAAACCAGGTCTTTCTTTTTCCACTGGGTATGACTGAGAAATCATTATAATACTTTGAATCTCATCTCAGACAGGAAAAATCTGTTGCAGTTATGAAGCTTATACTAGTCATCGAGATAAAGCAATGAAGTCCACATAGAAAAGCACCTCGGCCTAAAACTGTTCATTATCAGAAAGGCACATAAGAAAAGGAGTGAATATTGTTTATAAAAAAGACCTTGTCCCCACTCCATAGCAAGCACACACAGAAACTCTCATACAGACACAAACATACTCACAGTCTGAGTCATTAGTAGGTCAAGCGTGGCCAGGCAGAGGCCAGAACTGGGATTCCTCCAATAGTGATAAGGTCGTCACAGGGCACATTTGCAGTCATGACTTGACCCCTATGAAAACCCCGGGAATGCATTCTAAAATCAGAGTACCGCAGGTGCGTCAGTAAATCAAAGGAACGCCTACCTTAACCACGCATTATGAAAGCTGAGTGACATCCCTTTTTTCTGACTGTCCCATACCTTGCATTGCTCAGTGTTAAGTCATGCTGAAATCAGCTTTTCTTGTGGTTCCTAATTTTAGCAAAGGTTTAGTGGGTTCATGCAAGAACTTAATTTGTGGTGAGGTTTGCCTTTGACTGGTTTCACACGCTATAGCTTTGCCTGGCAGAGGAGAGGCAGTCCTGAAAGCTTAGTGAAAGCTCACAGACAAGTGAAATTATTTGACTGACACATGTTGCATCAGTGATGACCAGAGGTCAGGTCTAGCTCCCCGGACTGGCAGTCTGGTATCTTGTTCACTGGACCCTGGTGCTTCCCCATGCCAGTTCAGAGAGCAAGGTTCAAACAGGATTTTAATACTTGGTGTGAGCGGGACTGGAGGGCTTGAAAAGTGTTGATGTGCTGAAGGTCTTTGAAGGTCTTCACCTGCAGTAAAGGGACAAACAGATGAAGCATCGCTCTGGTTTTCAATGGCGTGGGTCTGGATCCCACCTCTCTCTGTCACAGGCTACCTGACGCACAAAGGAAATAAGATGGCCATGTAAGGTGACAACTATAAGGAAGTGTTTCCCTTGATCATTAATGAATCTAGGCTGCGACAAAAAACCCCATACTATAAGGATACCTGCTGGGTTGCTAGATCCTCATACAGACGAGAAGGAACTGCGCAGCCCCCTGGTCACATCTATTTCAGGCAAACTGCTTCCCTGCTTAGAAGCCCCATTCTACTGTGACCTGTGAATGAGTAACCAGTAGGACAAGCTGCACCAGGAGACCTGGCTGTCCTTAGCCATCCTGCAGTGCCAGCAGGGAGGGGAGGGCTTCCCACACTTCAGCCTGTGGGAAGGCAGAATTACAGAAACCACTTTGCTAACTGGAAAGCACTTCAAAAGCCAAATCCTGCATGATCTTTTTGGGGAAATGTAAAGCAAGGGACTGGGTGAGAGAAATGACCTTGCCTCATATTCAAAACCAGTGTGTTTTCGTGTGCGTGCATGAGGACTCTGCAGTAGATGTTATATTGATTTATAAGTATGTTTGCTGTGTTTTACAGCAGTTTAGAACAGGAAGTTCTTTGCAGTATAGTATTACGGTGTAGTGGGTCCTATTGCAAATTACGTAGATCAGAAAGGCACAAAAAGAAAACAGATTGTTACGATAGAATGTGAGCTTCATTTCTGAATTAGCATATTGCTTTATAGCTGTCCTTTCATTTGACTTTCATAAGCCTCTTAGAAAATCAGCTGTGAAATTTCACTCCACCTTCATTAACAAGGAAAACTGAAGTACACCGCATGCTATGAAAAGGGGGTAGTGTACCAAGGCAGTTATATTAAAGATTTATGATATTTACTAACTCATGGCCATATCCTGAGCACTTGTAGACTGGCACAGCTCCATTGATACATAGCCAATACGTCCCAGCTGAGAAGCCAGCCTTCAAAATCTTACCCCAAGGACAGTCACAGAACAGTCATTATCAACTTAAAGAAGGTTTTGTTTCCTCTCTCCCCCATTTTTTGTCCACTTTTTATAAAGGGAAAGCTCTCGTTTTGTGTATTTTTGTATGAAGCAATGTATGTGATGCTTTCGCATTTGGTTAGTTCATCATCGCTGCATTCTCAGCTATAGCGGGGAGTGTTTTAATTGCAAAAATATACAGAAATGTTCAGATTTCAGAGTCAAAGTTTTTCATTATGTCACATATTTTTTTTTGTCCTTGGACCCTAAGTTCACTCATAGAACAAGATAGATTACGACTAGTAAATGGCATGATTACTGATACCTTGTTTTATCTTCAATAATCATTGCCTGTCTCTGTCTCACTACGATGAATTCAAACTCATTCTACTGTGGAATAATCTATATTCTTATATACATTCTTACAGTTTTCATCATAACTATCAGATTATTTCAAAACCAATAACTGCATTTTCATAAAATCTTTTTACCATTGGAAGGCTGAGACACAGAAAGAATCAGAAAAAAAAATACACTCAAATCTGGAATACCCCATGTGAGAAAGCAAGTACTCTCTATTTTTTATCTCCATTATATTTTGTGTCATTTGTTCCAGGCAGAAAAAGCAGGGACTTCAGTTTCAACTGAGTTGATCTTCGGGAGACCACATTTACGTGATGCATGCCTAGTTTCTGCAACATCTGAACCAGATATATTACAAAAAACAAACGAGTTCTCTACACAATCTTAAATTGACCCAAGAGCAGCTCCAGGCTGGGGGTCAAGTGTTAGAAATAGAGGTGTAAAGTGAAGGAGACTGCTTTCAGCTTGCACAAATCGTGTTAACACAGACATTGCATGACTTCTGAGCACTTTAATTGTGCTGCTTTTTTCTTCATGCCTTTGTTATGCCATCCCCAACATTTCAAAATTGTTGATAAAACAATTCTAAAATTATGACCCAAACCCATCAATGTAACCATGTGGTTTTCATACTCACAAGTCATCATCAGGTTTGGAACATCTCATTATGCTGCAGATTGCTCTGCCATTTCGCCTGGAAGGAGGATCACCGCTGCAGTCAGTGGTCACCCGCATACAGACCTGCAGTTGGCAGGATAATACTGCTCGTAGGTTCAAGAGTATTTGTGGGCAGACAGTGGAACAAAAGGGCTGAAAGGAACGGAACCAACATGGAATCTGCAAACACAGACAGCCCTTCTTCTCATCTTCATTCAGCAATCCTGGTATTTCTCATTTCGTTCCTCCGATTGCCCCACACCAGCAGCAAGTTTGGTTTTTTTGCTAACAGGCGAAGATAACAGTCATCACTGCACCTCAGTGATTTCTACACCTTTCAGTCCATTTTGGTACTTAGATGGAACGCTGGTCAACCTAAGGTCTGTCACCACTCAAACTGCAGCCCACCTTCCAAGGCCTAGGAAAATTGGTGTAGCCTTGAAATAAAAGCATCATCCCTCCTACAGGGTTATTACCCAAACTGAACAGCTAAAGTTTTTGAGAGTTCTTTACTACTTACTTACAAAATGTACATAAAACCAGGAAACCGAGCAGAAGTAGGAGAGAAACCTTATGCTGGATAATAACAAAGACAACAAGGAATGAGTATGCACGTGTACGTGTACATGTATGAATGTAAGTTTAAAAGAGACTTTTGTATCTTGTCATTGACTTTTCCTAAAAATCATTCTACAGGTTACATTATAACTTTAAAGCAGTCATTTCAAAGACATTGTGACATTGCATTAAATAATTTATATATTTTTGCAGACTGGCTAAGATATTGACTGTTCTAAAATTAAAACCAATGCCCATAAAAAGAAAGTATGTGAATACATAAGACATCTCGTCACTGAACAATTTTAATACCTCTAAAATGAAAAATTCTGGCTTTTCTGGCTCTGGTTTTGTTATGGTTCATTGAGATGCATAGACAGAAATTTAAAAAAAAAAAAAAGCCATCACAAAACCAAAACCAAAGCCCAGCATGACAATTTTTCTGCCTTAATTGTGTCAGGCCAGTAACAGCTGAAGTGCTGCAGAGCTACGTACTGTAATTCCTTTCAAGCCATGCTCAGAGTGCAGTAGGCATGTCATTAGGCAATTACATACTGCTCTGGGCTGCTTATCATACTGGTGAGATCAGAGCAGGAAGAAAGCACTTCCTGCGCGGCCCAAAGTCTAAGCTTATAATATCCTGTTAAGATGTGAGGCAAATGCTGAGCCATCACTGGAAGGCAGCCATGCATCTGGGTACAGATGACAGGGGAAAAGTTAGTGTTGTGACTGCAGCTCCCGTGCCAGGAGAGCATGTTAACTTCAGTTTTCTTTGACTGATACAGAGAAGGAAAAGATGAAAATTTTCCCTTTCAAATGTACTTATCCAGAGAATAAGTTGTATGGAAGCAAAAGATGTTTAGATGGGAAAGAGGACCACATTGGCTGCCCTGGATGATGGTTGAGTCTGTGGCTCTGCGCTTCTCGCAGAGCATGCCTGCAGGTGGATTTTCTTATCTTTCTGCTTGGCCTCGTGGGGTTACAGACCACCTGAAATAGTGTTTTGCATTTTCTGCTTGGACAAGCTTGGTTGTTCCCACAGGAAAAAGTATATTTCACCAATGCAGTGCATGAAAAGCAATACTTACGGGTGGAAGCATGGGGAAAGGAGCCCTGGGTGAGAGGGCTCTTGATGATGGCCTCGGAAGCACAACTCACTGGCGGCACTATTCTGGTTTTTCTCACTACGCTCATAGCTTCCAGAAGAAGCTTTTCCTTCCTAACCCACACAGCTGAAGGCGTGTTTGTGCAGCAAGGCCTCAGGCCTCCAGCAGCTCTGCGTCGCAAAAGGCCCGAGTAAATATTTG
>NW_010401020.1:0-345 GCF_000710305.1 Buceros rhinoceros silvestris
ATTTAGCTTTGATTTGGCTCCTGCCAGCATGACCCCAGCAGCTTGTCCCGCCCCTGCTTTCAGGGGCAAAGGAAGGGGGGAGCCCGCAAAGCCCCGTCCTTTGGGGGGCCCCCAGGCTTTGCCAGAGGGGAGGTATCCTGGTTGGGCCACGGTACCCACAGCCCTTGGCAGGGCGTGGAGCGGGGAAGCCCTGCCAGGCATTGCGTCACATCCACACCTCCTCGATGCCGACCGCAGCCAAAATGTGCATTTTTGGTGTTGCTCACTGTATGTCCCTGCCGCTGGGAAGGAGGGAGCGTGGGCAGGGGGAGAGGGATGTGCTCCACAGTCCGGGTGGCACCCCAG
>NW_010401020.1:558-866 GCF_000710305.1 Buceros rhinoceros silvestris
CACGACGTGGCTCCCGGTTTTGGCTTGGAGCCATCTCCTGCCCAGCAGAAGCAGCTAAAAAGAGACACCCACACCCACGCACCCAGGAAACCAGAGCTTTGCTGGGATGCAGGGATCCTGGAGAGCCCCAGGGGCTCCCGAGCCCTCCCACGGCTTCTCCCCCGGCTCCCCCCTTCCCCCTGCAGCGAGCGGCACTGACATCCCCACGCACACATTATGTGTGTGTGTCTAACAGCCCTGTTAGTTTAGTTTGTCAGCACGTCGCTCCTTGGGGACAGGCCAGCAGCTGGGGCAGGGGCCTTTTGCCT
>NW_010401020.1:1029-1258 GCF_000710305.1 Buceros rhinoceros silvestris
CCACTCCTCGGTCCCACTCGGTGCCACCGTGATGACAGGACTTGTCAGAGTATTTGAGCAACCAAAAGAAGAAATAAAATATACAAAGCCCTTGGTGTGCAGCCACGTCTCTCAGCGCCCAGCAGAGCTGCTGGCTTTGCTGCTGCAAAGGACTTTGGGTTTGCGGCATCCTGGGGAGCAGCAGCGGTGGTCTGCATCCCTGCCCTTGCCTCCCTGGGGCAGGGGACTG
>NW_010401020.1:1426-2138 GCF_000710305.1 Buceros rhinoceros silvestris
CAGCGGGGCATGGCATCAACCGCTTGCTCAGACAAAATCCCTGGGCAAAGCCAGCCTGGGGTTTTCCCCCTCTAATGCCCCCAGCCAGATGACCACGAATGAGCTACAGACCAGGAATTATTCGTGGGGATGACACAGTGAGCCATTTCCAGCAGCGCTGGCAAAACCCCTGATTCACAGGCTCGGAGCAGACACAATTCCTTAAATAAACAGCCGGCTGCAAATGTCCTGCCTGGGACCCGCGGGGTGGCGGTGACAGGCGCGGGGGCCCTCGCAGGGCTGAGCCATGGGTCTAGGGGGACACATGGGGTGACCTGGCGAGGCTGCCTGGGGCTGCTTGGTATCCGAAAGCTCTTCCTTGCTGGGGCCTGTGAGGTGCAGCCCGGCTGGGGCAGTGAGCAAGCCACAAGCGTCCCTTTGTGAGCGGGAACAGAGGGGCTCTGTGAGCCCTGTGCGCTCCCCCCGGCCACCCGCCGGGGCTCTGCTGGGCCGCGAGGTGCGAGGAGAACTGCCGGGATGCTGCCACTGCCCCGGGGATGCCCGCCAGTGTGAGCAGACAGACAGACAGACAGACATCATCTCTGGTGACAGCAGGCTGCGGCCAGCCAGTGCTCTCTTCTTACTCTGCACATCTCAAAGAAAGGTGGAAAAGTTTCCATGAGCACTAAACTCGACGCCCTGGAAGGCAGCACACGCGGCCCGGGGGAAACTA
>NW_010401020.1:2249-5413 GCF_000710305.1 Buceros rhinoceros silvestris
GGGCGCCACTCCCAGCTTTTTCCTATCCCACAGTCTGGAAATGCTTTTCACCTCAGCAGGGACGGCTACAGTTCCCGCTGTCGAGACGATAAAAGGCTTTGCGCATTTCCCAGCTGAGACACAGCCAGCAAAGGGGCTTTCTCTTTCGGGGGGTGGTGGTTGGGGGTTGTTCCATGTAAACCCCCTCGGGCGGATATCCTTAGCCTTAACCCTGCAAGGGGGAAGGACTTGGACAGCAACGGAGATTCCAAACCATTCGAGTCCGCTGCAGCAAGATGGTTCATCAGATGGTTGCTCCCACTGGTGTAGGTGGGGTGAGAAGAGCAGTGTAGCCCCAGGGCAAGGCCAGTAAGGGCCAGTGGTGAGAGGAAGGAGGGAAGGGATGCTCTTGTCACCCTTTTGCACGGCGTTTTGCAGGACAGACTGCCTGGGAGAAGGGAGCAGGGGTTTTTAGCCTGGTTTTGGGAAAGGGAGGGTCTTTGATGAAGCCTTGGGGCTCTCATCCCTCTCCCCTGGCCGCCCTGAACACCGACCGGGTGGGATCTAGGAAAGGAAAGATGCCTGTGGGCTGGCAGGGGGAAGCTAGCCGGAGGTGTGACAGAATGAAGTCACATTTTCCTCTGCTGACTCAACAGGCAACAACTGAGCTCTGGAGTGGCGAAGCACCTACTTGCAAGCTCTCTCCCAGCCCGAGATGCCTCTGCCCATCCAGTCCCCGATCTGCCCCGACACATCCCTTCTCCTGGGAGAAGGCAGCTGTGGAGACCGGTGGCTGAGTTCGCTGCCCCCAGAGTAATTCCCTCCTTGATGCTTTGCTTCATCAGATTAACAGCGGCAACGCCAACCAGCAAAACACGGGGGCAGAACAACAAAGAGATACGGCTCACGGACGCTTATCTGCTCTCCCCGCTGCTCTTCGTCTGCAACCTGGGAAAAAAAAACAACCAAGCAACCCACCCTGAGCTCCCTCTGTATTTACTCTGTCAATTGTTTCCGCTCCTGACTTCCTTCCAGGCTGGCCTTGGGAAACGTGCCACCGGCGCTTCTCTCTTTGCTTTCATCTCCCAGCAATTTTGATCCTGCCCCTGGCTCTTCTCCAAGGCATGGCACAATTCTGTTTGTCCCCCCACCCCGGCACAGCTAAGAAGCCTGCCTGGGCAGGTATTTTTTTGCTTAAAAACATGTGTATTCAAGCTAAAGAAGGAGAAGGGAAAAAAAGTCACATCCTACCATGTTTATAAAGTTGCCTAGAATAGCCCCAAGCCTCATCAAATTCAAGCCCAGAAACTGCTCACTAGAGGAGAAAGTTGGGAATGAAAAGTCTTTCTGGCTGGGGCAGGGATGGGGCACCGCTCGGGGTGAGCAGGGGCTGCGTCCCCCGGGGAGGGCAGAGGCGCTGTCCCCCTGGCTTGGGCAGCCCTCCGGGGACATGGTCAGGGGTTTGCCTCTCCACATGTTCCGTCCCTCAGGTTAACACAGGGGTTTCTCCTCCCCATTCCCTTCCTGGCTCTGCCACTCAGTCCTTCAACCCACCTTAGTGTGGTCCTCTGCTCTCCTCTTAACTGGGCACCCAGGCAAAGCCACCCCCAGGTTTGTTTTTCATCGCATGTGAGGTTGTCTTCTGTCCACTACTTATCATCCTGTTGAGGAGGCACGCTGAGCTCTGCGATGACCCTGGTGAACTGTCCTTGCTCCTTGTGTCCCAAAAAGTGCTGCCCAGGAGGGATTTAGAGACTGATGTTGGGCACAGTAGTGCTGGTGACAGGATCAGCCCAGGCTTCATGCCCAGACACAGTGGTCTTTCCTCTCCCTCACCTTGGATGGCATCCAAGGAGAGGTGTTTTCTCCTGCCCCAGCAGACTGGAGAGCTGCTGCTGCCGCCTAAGCCCCTGCTGAATGCAATGGGACCTTCACAGACATCAGTGTTGGGCACAGGGGTAAAATTGCACATCTGCGAACAGTGCCAGGCTGTGTTGCCCTGGTTTGATCCATGCCAGGAGTGAGCAGGGACCAGCTGAGCTGGCTAACAAGCCCAAAACTTTGAAACCAACTTGCTGGAAACCACGAATGCTGGTGGGGTGGGTTCTGCAGTACTACCTGTGGCAAATGCACCAACCTGCCGGGCAGTAAGGGGGTCCAGAGAGCAGACCACCAAGACAGGCGAGAGGACCTCCCAGCCCCATTTGCTCGACGCTGGCGGCACAATGCCGGCTGCTGTGCGTGCTGTCACCCCTGCGCTGCGCTGGGAACCGCAAATGCCCATCCCTGCTTCAATGAGCCCTTCTCTGGGGCGCAGAGCCCACGGTCCCACCCACCGCCCCACGCTTCTGCTCCCCACCGCTCCATGCTAGCCTGGAAGCTCCTCCACCAAACCCACCCCACAAACCTGGGACACCACTTGCTGTGTGCCCCGCTCTGCTCCCCTTCCACCCCGAGGCAGGGGTCTGTAGACCTCTGGGGACCTCTGGGAGGGACGGGTGGTGAAAAGTGTTCACGGGGAGAATAGCGCAACCCGCTGCCTTTGGGAAAACGTGGACCATGCCTGGGTCCTGGTGGCACAGGGAGAGCAGGGGTGTGAAAATGACTCCTACACTGGAGCAGCTTGGTATATGTGGGGAAATTGCAGAGTTAAATCCCTGTCCTGGGGTGGTGTTGTGAATCACTGACTGTGGAAAAGGAAACACTCTCCCCTGGGGACCAAAGCCAGGCTCGGGTCCTGCGGTGCGAAGGTGGCAGAGAGCGAGCAGGAGATGAGGCCGGGAACGGCTGCCGAAATCCCGCCAGGTGCTGCATGGGGACTCTGCCTGGTGGCCCTCTCCCCCACAGGTAACCCCACACCAGCCAGGACCCGTCCGGGTGCCTGGCGCCACTGGGGTGCCGGTGCCCCAGCTCCCACTGGAAAAAAGCCACGGGCTCCTGGTGGCCAGGAGCCGGCCGGGGTCCCGGGCGCTCCAGAGGCCCCGGGGCAGGAGGGGAAAGGGTGAGGACAACTTTCCAGTGCTCCCTGGTAGGGGCTGACAGGCCGGATGATGCAACTCCGGGATGGTTGTGAGAAAGTCTCTTTTTCTCGACCCAGACGCGCTCCGCTTTGGACGGAAGCTCCGCATCGCAACTAGAGAGCTCGCCCTTATTTCATTTATTATTTTCTTTCTCCCTTTTCTCCG
>NW_010401021.1:0-225 GCF_000710305.1 Buceros rhinoceros silvestris
ACTCACCCCCCTCACAGACCCCCCCCGGGACTGTCGCCTGTGGGGGGGTGGCGACCCGGCTCAGGATCACGGCCACCGACCCCCGGCCGCTCGCGCCGTCAGCTCACGGTCACCAACGCGGTGGACGGCAAATGGCCTTTATTGGCGGGTGACGCGGCGTTATTTAGCCTGGGTTTATGACGTCACTTCCGTCCGCTTACGTCATAGGCCGAACGCTATTGGTTA
>NW_010401021.1:355-1343 GCF_000710305.1 Buceros rhinoceros silvestris
CCGGCCGCCAGACCCCAACTACCCGCATTTCCCCCCTCCCCGTATATAACTAAAATAAAACATTTCTCAAAAGCCTGTTCCTGCTCTTTTTTTATACTTGGGAACAACCTAAAAAAATCATAAACTTAAATAAATAAAAAACATAAGAGACAGAAAACGGGTAGAAATTAGGTGGTGGCTGGTAATAACGGGGTGTAACTCGGGGTAGCTAGGGGTAACGGGGGGTACCAGGGAGTAAACACATCCTTAAAGCGGTTGCCGGCGTTCTACCAGCAGAACGTCAACCTTCCCCAGCCGGCTCGTGACCAACGACACGAGTCTGTTGTTCGATACGCAGGGTCCGAAAATCAGCGCCACCACGATCATCGCGACCGGCCCTATCGGGGTGGTTAGCCACGGTGAACGGTTGAACCAGGATTCGAACCGCCCTTGTTGGGCTTCCCTGTCCCTTTTTTCCTCCTCTCGAGACCTTCTCTAAGTTTGGCCGCGGTGTCTCTGACAACCCCGGTGTGACCCGCGTACACGCAGCGTTCCTCTCCTAATTCCATACTCCGCCCTGATGGAGAAACACGAGGTCCAATCCTCGACGGTTTTGCAGAACCACCTCGGACAACGACCTCAGTGATTTTTCTAAGGCACCGATCGATTGCTCAATGCGAATCAAATCTTCATCTGCTGCCACTCGGAGGGAATGGAACTTTTTCTGTCCTGTTTGGCTAACGAGGGTGTCCCTGCCCCTGCCCCCGCGGCTCCTGCAGCCACCAGGGCAGCCGTGGTCAAGGCGGTGAACGGCTCTCGCTTCTGCGTACGATGAGGAGGAGTTAACGGGGTTTGATGTGCCAAAATGTGGCGGTTTGAGGAGGGGGGGCTGTTTCCCCCGTACCGAAAGGATGCGACGGACTGGTTTTGGCTGGGAATGCTGCCGAAACGCACAGAAAACTTCTGATGCTCATCAAGAGTTCTGATAAGGGCTCTGATTGGGCGAGGA
>NW_010401022.1:0-766 GCF_000710305.1 Buceros rhinoceros silvestris
TCTCCGGCAGCCAGGTCTACCCCTGTAAGCAGGCAGCCAGGAGTGAGAAACTTGCATGAGCCAGAAGATTCTTCCTAACTCATCTCCTACTTACGAATCTGTGACATCATATATCCATGCAGGAGCCTATTGCTTGTCATGACCCATCTCCTACTCATGGATCAGTGAGGTCACAAACCTCTGCACAACCCTCTGGATGATCCTCCCCATCTCTTGGTCTCATGGACCTGTGACAAACTCAAGCATCAGTGTGGCCGAAGTTATGACTCCCACCCCTGGGTCTCCATGACAGGGGGATGGGTGGGCACTGAACCCGTCGATCTGTCCTGTCGGTTGGTTCCAAAGGGTCTCATTGCCCAACTCAGGGGCAGCATCGGGGCAGGATTTGTGCTTCATTTTCCTTATTGCACCAAAGGTAGGGGTGTGGGGGTGGGACCGTAGACAAACCTATGGCTTGTGTTAATTGCACAAAGGCCGTTAATTTACAACCTCCTGGGCATCTGTAACAGCTCATTTCGCCTATTGCTTGTCATGACCCATCTCCTACTCACGGATCAGTGACATCACAAACCTCTGCACAACCCTCTGGCTAATCCTCTCCCATCTCTTGGTCTCATGGACCTGTGACAAACTCAAGCATCAGCGTGGCCGAAGTTATGAATCCCACCCCTGGGCCTCCCTGGTGGGAGGATGAGTGGAGACTGAACTCGTTGATACGTCCTGTCGGTTGGTTCCGAAGAGTCTCGCTGCTCAACCCGAGGGCGGC
>NW_010401023.1:0-11757 GCF_000710305.1 Buceros rhinoceros silvestris
GCTGCGGCACCGAGCCGCGGGCGCGGAGTCTGCGGGACAGCGGGCAGAGCGAGCCGGAACGGGAGCTGAGCCCGCGTGGTTGCTGCAGGCAAGCCCCACTGCCGCTGCCAGGCCGGCTGGAGAAGGCAAACAACTGCTCTTTTGCAGCAAATGCCTTTGCAATGCCCCAGCACGCACCTTGCTCCCTGCACACCCCTTCCCCGAAGGGTCGCGCGTAGCCGAGGGCCACGTCCTGACTTCTCTCACTCACTCTGATCCACAGTCCTGCCACAAGCAGGTGGGAGACAGGAGGGCACAGCTAGGCAAGGTGGCGGTTCTTGGTACCTCAATGAACAGTGATTCTCCACCTGCTGACCCATCCAGATAAAAATTCTCTTTCTGACTTTAAAGTCTCACAGGGAGGTAATTAGCAGTACCCCACTGACTCTGGGATGTGCTTCGCTTCAGTTTTGGGCCGCGCATCTAACTGTAACGCTGAAGAAGAAGAGGCTCAAGCCAGGCAGCTGGAGGAAAAGTTGTGCGTTCCTTCTGGCAAACCACCTTCTCTGCTGCACTGCTACACACAACGGGCTGCAGTCCGCATTCAGTATGGGCAACTTGTGAACCGAGCCTAGAAAACTACATGTCGGAAAAAATGTTTGGAGGTGCCTCTTCTGCTGAGATCCCATTGAGCATTTCCCCAGGGCTCTGAGGAATTTGAAGCATTTCCGAAAGTAAGGAATGTTCTTGCAAGCAATGGCTTTCAGTGCTGAGTGCCAGAGGTCCCCCAGGCCTCACTTGGACAGTTCCCACATGAGAGGATGTGGGGAGGGGAAAAAAAGGTTGGGGGCCTGTTCACTGATTCTTTCTCTCTGTGAATGCAAAAAACCAACAAAACAAGGGACTGGAGGCCCCAGGAGGTTTACCACCATTACCATAGCTCCGTTCATGCCATAGTGATCACTTGCCTTGGTAAACAAAGTCCAATGGTATGATACTCAGGAACAAGATTTGCTTGATCTAGTGAACTATTCCTGGTTTAAACTTGTGCTTTCCGGTTTAAACCTGTAGAAAACGAAGTGTGACTCCATCTCAGAAGAGCAGGAAATATTCCCCACATTCCCCATAAGCTCCCAAGCTGCTGATAAACTTTGGGCTTCTCCCCTCACATCTGCATGCAGTGATGCTCCTTCAGCCCCAAAACATTTATGATGATAGCACCACTGAGCAATGTGTCCTGGCAGCAGAATTAGGCTCTGCTCAAATGTGTCCAAAGGACTTTCACCGTTTTTCTCCTTTGTGGTGCTCTGACCGGAATAGCTGCCAGGATGCTACACTGGCAATGCCTCAGCTGCGGACTGGGGAGTGGTGCTGTAATGACTGTGCAGTGAGGAACAAACTTGAAGGACTGGGTTTGCTCAAGCTCTGGGCTGGACCCCTGTGATATTAACACTTTTTCCTTATCTCAGGTAGCACCTGACATAATGTGCCTTGTGTGGGTCCACGTGAATCTTTGCAACTGGACCTCAGTGCAAAAAGGTCTGTCACCTGCAGAAGGGCACCGAGTTTTCAGCTGTGGTCTGCCCAGCACGATCGCGAACCATACAGGGTAGAAAAAGCAAGAAGCATGTTTCCTTCTTGCAGCCATCTGATAGGGGGACCCAGCTGTGCTATACATCCATTCAACATTGAAGCAAAGATCAGCACTGCTGAAGGGGGTACGAAAGGAAAGACTTGGCTCACCCGTGTTTCATAGCTACCCTCGGTATTTCGTCATTCCTGCCTAGGGCGCAGTACTGCTGCTTCTGAGAATCAAGTATGTCAAATGACATTTGGCTGTGGTAGACCTGTTTTACAATGACGCTTCATACAAACCCACAGTTCTCAAACTGAAAAGAGGGAGGGCTTGCGAGAAATGAAATCTTCAGGAAGGAATGGCAGATGCTTTTCTAAGAATACACTGCACAGTAACACAGTATCACTCCTGCCAAAGGGGAAAGAAGAAAGAACTTATTTTGTCCTGCCCATCTATCGATGAGAATATCACTGTGTAGTCAGCTCACTTTTTACTTCTTTTTAAGTTAATTTTTCATCATCTGTTTATAGCGGAGTCTTTACCTAATTGGCTATACTTAAATGGGGCACGCTGAATTTAGAGAATTTAATCTGAGATTCACTCCTCTCTCCTTTTCTTTTCACTCTTCTTTTGGGCTGGCAAGTGGCAGCGGTTTTTTGTAACAATGGCAATCACAGCCCCATTTACAAGGACTAGATACAAGTCTACAAAACCTGGCCCTAAGGCAATGGTGAGGATGACCATACCGTAAATGTGAACAGTGTATATGTGGGTGTATTTGAGGGGAGGGGAAAAGCTAGCAATGCTGTTAAGATTTGAGGCCCACTCTTTAACGTAAAAGGTGTGTTCTTCCTAGAAGGAGGGAACCTTGAGTTACTGTGAGTTACTTATAAATCTTCAGGGTGCCAAACCCTAGAGTTAAAGGAAAATCTGCTCAGAAAGCTTTTATTTAAAAAGTTCCCTTTGCACCATTTTCCTGGGGCAAAATCTTGCTGTGGGCTATATGACTTGTGTCTGTTAGTAAAAATCAAATGAGTCCAGGAACACTCCTGGGAAAACCTCTCAGCCTCCAAAGCTGGGTGGCTGCAGCCAAACTGCTGAACTGGAGCTGGTACTGGAATGTCCTTGATCCAAATGTCTGGGGCCCTTGGGTGAGGGCATCGGCCAGCTCACCCCTGCCCTGGGTTAACAGCTGGCTCTCCTCCTGCCAGCACCCTGAGCTGGTAGCTAACACTTGATCTTCCAATTTAAATACCATTCAACACTCAGACAGAGCTGCTGGAGAACAAGTGCAGGTTCAGCCAGGGTATTTCTGAAGCCCAGAGCCTTTCACTCCAAACACCCAAAGAAAGCAGCATCTGCTGTTCACACAGGAATGCACCAGGGTTCTTCACGTCTCCCTTATTCCTATGGCTGTGACTGATCCAGCAGGATTTATCTTATAAACACAGAGAGCTGCAGTGAAATTCTGGGCACCCAGAGCTCCATTTCCCTGAGCTCTCTCTTGAGGTCCCCACCACGCCCAGATTTGCCTTATCCTTCGGAAAGCTCAGCCATGCTTTAATCCCATCATACTCACCTGCCATGCCTATCTCTCTCTGGTGTGAACTGAGTGTACCCGCCTCTGGAAGACATTCCCCTGCCCAAATTCAGTATTGCTGATACTTCTTGTAGAAATAGTTCAGTTAGCCCATCCTTCAGCCTTCTATATCAGAGCAAATGTGGCATTTTATCATAGACTTTACTACTGCAGTCATTCCTTGGGCCCTTGGAGGTTGAGTCAAATGCCTTGCCAGGCAACTGTGCAGAAATAAATATCAATTTCAAAGATTCATTCCATTGATTTATTCCCTGAGCTGACACTGCTCACAAGCTCAGTCATATCACAGGTCATATGTTTAGGATTCAATTATCTTCACTATACATTAAATATACTATATATGGTGTGCTGGAGAGTCAAGACTCAGAAAGGTTTAAACACAACCAAAATGTACGTGGTTGAAGAGAAAGCCTTGAATTTTCCAGCCCTGACTCAACTGTCAGGAGAGTTCTGTGCCAGGTAACATTTTAGGACATGTTTTTATGATCTGCTTTACCTGATTGCAGTCAGCATTGTTAAGAAAAGGCAGCGCCATCCAGACTGCCCCTCTGACCTCCAGTTGCACCACCCCACCCCCTTGTGCTGGCACTGGGATTAATTTGGATGAACTGGAGCAGAGAAAGGATTTAGCTTGAACAACCACATAATGTCTAGTGCTGCTACAAGGGAAGGAGAACACGGAGGTAGGGATTTGGGTGAGCAGGGAATGATCCTGCCCCTTTTGGTAGCAGTTACTCTTCCATAGGGTCAGGTTGTCGGTGAAATCACACCTGCAGGACAAGGCCTTCTTCTCTGTGTGATGAGATAATCCAGATAATTGTGCAGTGTCTTCTCACTCAGATCACAGGAGTAAATATGGTAAAACCTCCCAAGTTTAACAGACTAAAAGATGGCAGTTTTGGTCTGCCTGAGGGAAGTACTGAGGTGGGAAGACAGCTATTGTAGCTTAAGAGATAAGAACTGAGCCCTGGCAGTGACACAACACCCAGCCACTGGACACTGCAGGTCAATCCTCCCTTGGAGGGGAAAGCTTAGTACTTGTTTTGTGTGAGATCCCCGTCACAACAGGAATCTTTTAGCAGCTCAAAAGCAGCACAGCAGTGCCTACACAGAAGGTGTGCCCATAATGTGACAGCAGAGGTGGCCCTATTGTTGGTGAACAGTGCTGCTCCCTGAGGAGAATTTCCTCTTGGAGCCTAATGATTGCCAATGCAAATTAGAGCTGCCTGGAGTCTGCAGCTAAAGAGCACAAGGACAAACTTTTAGTCATGTCTTCACCAGAAGTCAAGCCACATGAAAAGTGATTTCCCACAAAGACATGTTGATTGTCTGGGCTTCACAAAGTCCCTGAAGTGAGCACAAACAGCTCAAAAGATAAGGTGCCATCAGCTAAGCCCTTCTCTTGCCTGCTCTGCAGGGGCTGGAGCTCTTGGTGACATTGGGATTAAAGAACCAATCTGTCCTTGATAAAAAAACCCCACCTTGTTATCTGCCCTCCCTTTCCCACTAAATGAATGATGGTCACTGTAGGCAGCCACTCTTGTAGAAAACTTCCAGCTATCAAGTGGGAAAAATGCCCAACAATTACGCAACTATAGTAGGCACTTACAGCTTTTGGAGTGTACAAACTCTAGCTATTGTCTTTCTGACATTTGCTATCACATCAGGTTACAGGTCAAAAGCCTTGAAGAAACTGTGGGCATTTAATCAAGATAACAAAGTGGATCCCAAGAACAGCACATGCACGTTAGCTAAAATTATAGTTAATCCCTGAAAGAGGAGATCAAATGGGTTTCCTGTGAATGGAGTGCATGTGGCTGCTGTCCATCTTAGTGCAAAGAGAAGGATGGGTGCTCAGCTGGGGCACCCAGGACACCAGTCAGCAGCCCTGCTGGCCCTGTGCATGAGTGAGAAATGCAGGAAACAGAACACAATGCTTCTTGTGCAAATTGCAAGCAGCAATACTAAAAGCAAGAGACAGGCATGTTTCTCTTCAAGGTCAGATGAAGGGCCTGGTAATATGTGGGTGAATACGGCCAGAGTTCTGCTTCAGAGAGGCTACTGGGGAGAGAGAGAGACTGTGATTCACTTCAGGAGAGCATTGGCTGACTGTGAGGAGGAGGAGGCTGGCACCTCTTGCTTCCCACCATGTTCACTCGTGCAGCGTCTGCAGTCACAGGGCACAGAGAAGGGGAAAAGAAAGAGAATGGGGTGGCTGCAAGAAGAGGGAGTGATCAAAGCTTCTTCCTTTACCCCTTCTGCTTCTGGTTCCTCAGTTTGAGCTTCTATGACTTATTTCTGTTGCGTTTCACAGTGTCCGTTTTCTTAACGGTCCACCTGCAAGGCCAGACCTCTGTAAGGAGAATCCCTTCCCGTGTCAAACAAGAACACTTGCTCTGCTAGAGATCCTAAGCAAGCATGGCTGGAAGACCAGGCCTGCCACCCCTGTCACCTCCTGCTGTCCCTGTACTTGCGCTGCCTTGGGGTGCCATGGGTACGACAGGGGTGGGTGGCTGCTCCTTGCCCTTTCTGCTGACACTGTCAGAGTATAGACAGGTTTTATGAGTAACTTCATAAGCCAAGTCATTTAACCATTTCTGTCCTCCTAGCTGCATTTGCCTCACAGGATGGCAGCATTTGATATCTAAAAGATAAAGAGAATTTTGTTGTAAGCAAAGGAAAACTAGAGAAGATAGATGGTGGTAGTGGGGGTGGGGTGGTGGGAAATGAGCTGAAAACCATAGACAAGGCAAAAGTCTGAATAATCAGATGAGCGAGGAAGGTTATAGTGTGCAAGTGAAGGGGCATTGAGTCACATTGCAAGTTTGTACCATAAAATGATCTACACCTATTTCCCAGAAGGTGATTAGTTTGCATAATTCAGAAGTTTTATGAAGGGCATTCACTGGAACTCGATGAATAATTAATTTCTTTTTGTTTCATTAGCAAATTTGGAAAGTCAAGAGGACGCATATCAATCAGACTGAAAGGGGAAAAAAAAGATTTTTTTGTGAATTGAAAAATAAAACAAATAATAATTTGGAGGCTTCGATTAAGACATTTGAACCTAAAGAAAAATAATGCTTCATTTTGATTTAAAAATAATAGGGATTTTTGAAAGAAAATGTTTATTTGAACAACAGAAAAAAATTCATTTCAAAAATATTGAGAACTATTTCATTGGAAATTCTGAAGTTTTTTTTTCCCTTGATATCAAAGAATATGTTAGTACTGGTCAAGCTCTTGAAATACATTGATACTTCCTATCCTGAACTTTTGGCTGCAGAAGTTCTTCCAAAAAAGGCCCATTAACGAGGCCTGACAGTTTATCATGCAAATCCAAACTTCTCAAGATTCCAGAACTTGCAGCTTCATGTGTCTCCAGCTCCTCAGTGGCTCAGGAACTCAACAAAACATGAATCAGTCACTGCAAAGTCACAGACAGAAATTATAGCTGCACTCTCTCCAGAGCCTGCATTCGCCAGCTCACTGTTCTGACTAATTACACAATCTACTATTAAAGTGCTTGCAAATGAAATTACTCTTTTTCTGGATGCAGTATTAAAAAAGCAACAACAAAAAAAACCCCCCACTCTTATAGAGCATTCGTAGTTAAAACCCTTCCAGTCAGGAACAGGCAGTGCTGTAGTTTCATAGCTGTTGGAGGAGTGGAGAAATGGGAATGAAGGGGGACCGGGTCCTGCCTAGGCCCCCTAGCCCAAAGACTTCGGTACAGAGATCCCATGTCTTTTCATTGAATATTGACCTCTAACAATAACCCAACACAGACTGATATATCTGGCAGGTAACATCGCAGTAACACCACTTAGAAGGTTGTGGCAGCAAAACTTCTCATGCAGTTAAGTTCTTAGAGTAATGAGAACCAGGTCTTCTGCCTCACACTTTTTCTTTTACAAGACATAAGGTAGTTGCTGACGTTTGAAAATCATAAAAAGCAGGTTAATACAATGGCCATCTAAACAAGCAAACGTAGCAAAAAACCTTAGGAAATGAAACTTTCTCAAGAAAGCTCTGCTTAACTGCAGTCGCTCTTGCTGCAAAGAGTTCACATTTTTCTCATTTCACCCAGTATTGCTCTAGGCAGAAATAGGTCAAAATTATGTTTTGCCATTGTGTAAGACACCGTTGTTTTCTTTCCAAAAGAGCCGATGATTTAAAAATGAAAAATGTTGTTGTTGTGGGCTTGAAAAAAAGCTTTAGGAAAAGACATACATGCATTTTCTCAAAAATTTCCCCTTTTCCTTCAAGATTTTATCAAAATTATAAAATTCAAAAGATTTCCTCCCATCTTGCGTAGGGCTTGATTTTCATTGGACTCCATCCAACACATCTGTTTTCTTTGTATGTACCAGATATAATCTCATTGCTACCTAGAAGAAAAATTCCCCAAGTGGTGTGTTACCCACAAGCCTATCCTCCTTTTTATCCCATCTTAGTGACTTTGCAGCCTCGTTCATAATCTCTTCCCTCCCTAGAAACATGTTTTCAAACCTTCTTGATTCTCCCCTTCATCCCTAGCACACAGGCCAACCAAACTGCCCACTATCATACTTTCTGGTATTGGCTATCCCTGTGGTCAAAACATTAATAACTCTTTTGGATGCTGGATTTGAATTATAAAATGCAGGATTTCCTATCTGGGTTTTCAGGTGATGATAGTAGGAGGAGTCAGCTGGAGCTGTGAAAACACACAGTAGTTGGATGCGCACTGCAATCAGAGGCTTAAAGCAAGCATTAATCTGTGCTCAACTCAAATAATCAGGAGAGCAAGCTGACCACACTGACACATACAAGTTAATATTCTTAGAACTGCTGTAGATGTGATTGTCTAAGTATGAGGAAGATAAAGCTTGTAGGGAGTGGTAGTATCTGTAAGCAAATAGGTCTGTATAATAAGAAAGAGCTTCTGAACACAGAGGTAGAGGCTTGTCAGCTTTTTCAAACCATCACTTTGGCTAAAGAAAGACTAGCCTCCCTTTGCACATCTGACATATCAGGGTTTTGTTTTCATACTGGTCCCTGGTAGGAACTTCAGGAAAGGGTAACTGCTAAGTCCTAGAAATGTGATTTCAAGTACTTTGTAAACTAGGGAAGACAAAGGGAGTTTGAGTTCATTGATGCAGGGGTAAGGCTTTGACCATGAGATCAGATTCTGTGGCAAAGAGTGGGTTGAACAACAGATCCTGCAGCTGATACATTTTTGGAAGGTATAGGACCTGCTTTTAATTTGTGGTGTTACATGATACCAGCCACAAACCTACAGCATCCCATTTGCAGAGGTCTGGGTTACAGGGTGACAATTTTTTTTGCAACTGGTACACTTCAAAAGCAAAGATATTCTTGTGAAGTCTGGGATTTATTCTACAACCCTGTGCCAGAAAATCCTTGTATTTGTTTTCCAGTCTATGATTTAAGACATATTCTAATGCAAACTCACAATCCTTGCACACATCACTGTGAACGTCAGTAATGTGTGGTGGCCAATGGATTGAAGGCAAAGAGATTGTCCATATCACTTCCATACATCAGGGCATCAGCCCTCCAGGTCTTAAGACATAATTCTCAGGAATAGGTTCTCTGACAAGCTCTGAACAAACAATTTATAATAAAGCCACTAGTCGTGCTATAGTTTTGTAGATAAAACTGCAAGGAAAGAGTCAAGGAGAAGGTGTGAGAAGCAGAAAAGCAAGGCGAGGTAATAGCAAGGAGGGATTCTGAAGTGGTCCCCATTCCTCAGTGCTGTTTCCATACCACCTTGCTCTGTCACACATCATTTACAGGGATGCAGGCGGTACTCCGCCTGGTCTTTACTAAAATGTGCTTTCATTTGTAAGTGGCTTCTGGGCAGGTTTTGTCTGGGAGTGTGCTTCATTCACAGCCTAACAGTGACGTATGGAAATACTGAAAAGCTACATATACCATTCACTGACCCAGCCACTCATATTTCTTCCTAGACATCCTTTGCCCTTTGGATTCTCATTTCCTAGCTCCATCTCATTATAAGCCATCTGAGATTTCCACAGAGAAGCTGTTTCTCAAAGATGTCCAAGGCTTGTGGCTTCTGTTCCCAAACTTGGTGAGCCCCTGGGAAGAGATGCATAGCTGTGCTGTAGTTCTGAGATCTAGTTCCCGCACAGGCAAATCAGACCAAGATGTGGATGTGTGACAAAAAGAAGCCTTGGCCTATGATCACTATTCACCCCAACTGCTGAAACACTCTCTTCTCTGGCCTTGACAGACTTTGGCTCACTGCTATGTATTCAAAATATTACTGTGGATCTGTCAATTTGGACACCTTGTAATTCTCTTTGTGCCTGTCCACTGGCTTCCTCATTCTGCTATATTAATGTTTCCTTTCTTCATTTAATTTCATTTCATCTCATTTAATCTAATTTCATTTCCCAGCCCATCACATTCTATCAGCTCTCATCCACTTTTCAGCAATGGCCTCCAGACTTTGACTGCTGAACAAAGCTGATCTTCATTACCCACTTGTCGGCAATTCAAGGAGGTGCTTTAGAATGCGCTCTGTGCCATCCCTTGGATGAACTTCCCACTGTGAATTTAGGAAAAAGCCTTTCCTCGTTAGGTCTCCTGTCTTTCAAATATTCAGATTCTCTGTATGTCCACTGAGCTGGAGCACTATCTCCTTTACCTAAACGTCTTAGAGTCCTTTGCTTTATAAGCATTACATATAAAGGTTTAACTCTAGGTTTTCCAGGCATCTTGCTTTGATCTTGTGGTTTGAAACGCCGTAAAAAAAAAAAAAAAAAATCAAATCTGGTACTTAATTAGCCCTGTGAAAACTGGAAGTAGGCTCTTCAGCTATATGACACCAGTTACACTCCTTGTCTGTACCCTTAAAAAATATTTCTTATGCATCTAATTTTTGAAGATAACAGCATTCCTCACAGGTTTTCAGCACAGCTTTATAATGATTTATTTTTGTGTCCCTCATGAAATCCAAACTGCTGTACTGTCAGAGCCAGAGACTATAAAAAATATGACTGACTTTTGCTGTTTTTTCTTTTTGCAGTGGTTTAAGAAATAAAGGGAAGCAGAAGTAAAACCTGTCTCCAGTATTCCCCATGTCTCCACAGCTACAGCTCCTCACGGGGTATACGTGACTGCTTGTTTTTAGACTTGGAAGGTTCCTTTGGTTCTTTTTTGCTTATTTGTGAAAACAGATTAGCTTTCAGTGTTCACTCTGGAATGATGATGTCTGCTTTATTCTGTGTTCATTCCCAAATGATTGGCCTATTAACAAGAGATTTGTGGTGCTCTGCTTTGGGAAGCTCCTTTCTTAAAGGTAAGACCTTAAACTTGTGCCAAGATACTTCAGGGTCTGTGTTTAAATTCCTCCTAAAATCTCTCCCTTGCCATGACCCCTAATAGGAAACTGGGGAATAGTAAGGAAGCTGGTGTGTAAAGACCTTTTGCCTATGTTGCTTATCAGTCCAGTCTCTCTCCTCTTACTTCTGTCTGTATCTCTTTCCATACAGTCTCAGGAGTTACATTTCGACTCTAAGCTGCATGGGGATGGGGCAATACATTATCTAGACAGGGGTCCTGGTTACTACCGGGGCTTGTGTGGATCATCACAAACAACATGCAGCAAACCCTGGCGGCTAAGGAGTACAATGCAGACATTCAAGGCTAACCGAGAACTGTTAGCATGAAAAGTTGGGAGGAAATTTTCCCTCTGTGTTACATAACTAGAGATGCCCTGAATTTCAGGAAAGCCTGTTGGATATAATTTTTTTTACAGTAGGGGAAACAAATACTAACAATTGTAGCACAAAGAAAAAGGACAATCACACACCCACCCACACCTCAAATCCTTCTGGACAATCTGCTAGTCAGAAGAGGTGCACAAGAAGACCAGCCCCTGTGCTCTGAGCAGTGGAAGAAGAATTCCTCAGCTAGTGCTGTTATCACCTCTTCTGAGACTGGACTGAGGGCACAGGCTTAGGACTAGAGAGTAGCATCTGCAAATCCAGTTTAGAGGATGACAGAAAGGTCACATTTCTGAGAGGCTTAAAAATCAGTGGGTTTGTCATGTGAATTGTGGTAGCTTCAGGAACCGAGAGTGATCCACCAAACTTGGTCATATCTAGGCCTTTGCTAACACTAATCAGGTTTTAGTCCTTTAATGGTAATGAAACAATATTTTTCCAGTCACTGCGTTATTTCCTTTTCTCTTTACCTTTTGTTTTGTAGAAAAGATTTTTTGTTCAGCCATACCACTTCGAGGTCTGGATGTTTTTTTCAAATGACAGTGCATTTCAAAACCCCTATAGGTTTGTGGCTAACATGGTAAAAACGTGAACTGCTTAACATAATAAGACATGATCTCACATTCTGAGTTTAACAAAATATCCTGAAACCAGATACTTATGCAAATGAGAAGCTTCTCTTCTCTCCGTTACATCTCAAGCAATTCACCAAGCAAGTTCCTGTCACAGAAGAAAAAAACATGGGCAGCATGAGACAGCCTTTAAAGTATGAAAATAATTTAGTGAATAATCACGTTTTGCAACGGGAATTCTACCAGGGTGTCAGAAGGACGGTTTGCCCAAAC
>NW_010401023.1:11835-22106 GCF_000710305.1 Buceros rhinoceros silvestris
AGCAGGAAGGTTTGCCCTAACAAGCATTCAATGAAGAAAAGCAATTCAAATCACTAAAACGTGAGTGAGTAACCCAAAATAAGAAAGAAACTTACATAAGAAACCTAGTTATTTCACTGACTAGCAATTTGACTAATCACAGTAGTGTAGTCCAGTGTTCAGCGTAAATCATGTGTCCCTCTCTGAGCTAAGTTCAAAGAGGGTGCGAGACCTGAACCACTCCTAAGCTGATTCCTCGGTTCAAGGCTCTGCAGTTTAGCTCTGCAAGGCCCTTTGTCGCTTCCCCACCTCTGACACTTTGCTATGGTATTGTATGTAGAGTATAAAGGTTTCCTGTGAACTGGGGATTAATATCACCCCCAAGAACAAAAAGTACTATAATATAAGAATGTGCATTAAAGGAAAGATTTACCTTTCCTTTTTACACTGATTTACACTGAGATTTTGGACACAGCAAGTGTAAAGGACAGGCTGTTGTAGACAGCCTGAGGAATATCCTTTCTGAAAGACCTTCTGAATCTCATTGTCAAAGGGATGGCTCTTTCATCCACTTGCTTTCCCTGGCCCTAGGCCGTATGTCAGGTTTCAGTTGTGGGGAAAGGGTGGAAGAAAGAAGTTCTAATGATGAGGAAGTCAGGGCAGGAAGATACCAGACTATACAGACAAGAAGGTACAGCAACGAGGTAAGATAGGTACTATGGCTGTAGCTCTCAAAGCATGGATGTGATATACAAGGAAGGCAGACCAAGCGGAAGTCCAGTGACTCTTCATCAGCTGAAGAGTAGTTAGAAGAGGGGCATGGCTGAGAGAAAAGGCATCCCCAGTGATTCTTGTGGATCTTAGTTTAGGACGGAACTCATTCAGTTGCCAATACTTTGTTCCATGCCATAACAGAGCTAGGAAGGATGGGAGCAGTGAAGGAGAGGTCTTTTTTGGAAGAAGATCTCTGTTTTACTGCATCATCCATCTGCTATCTTCATACATTAACTCAAGAGCCAAAGTCTGATTAGCAAGGACAGAGGGCACCATAGCAAGGTGTTTTCTTATCAAGTGAAAGGGGGATACTCTGGTCTCACCTCATGCTGCCTTCGCTATGAAGAGAGAGACAGCTTCGATATTCCACAGGGAGATATATTGTGAGATATATTAGAAGAGCAGCCATCACAACATGAGGCTTTTAAGGAGGAACAAGGGTAAAAAGTAAAAAGTGGTCAATCTGAAAAGGCACCTTGAAGAACAAAACAGCCAGGAAACAAGATGAGTACCACTGCAAACACAAGGGTTGCCAGAGCAGACTCAACTGCCAGAGAGAGAAGTGCCAGAGTGCTCTCTCTCACTCTCACTGTACAAGATACTGTCGATATGTGGGGCAGTGAGCACTGAGTTTTACATGGGAATCCTTTGCAAGTGTTTAGTGGTTAATTGCACCATTGATTTGCCGTCTCAATCAGTTTTCAGGAGATGACAGTATGGTTGATGAGGCTGAAATGCATCATTGGTTTAACTGCATACAAAACCCTAGCCCAAAAGATACATAGGACAGGTGCTACTTTGGTTACTACTCTGGATATGAAAATGTCTGGCATAACCTGGTAATTTTGGGCCATAAATCTCACTGATACTCTGGTGCGCAATGTTGCAATAGTACTTATTTAATATTGGATTTAATATTAACATTCATTTAAGCTTGTCTAAACAGTAATACAGTATGGGCCTACTCATTATTAGAGTGCAGTTTTTCATTTTCCCATAGCTATATTTTTATTTATTATCAGTTCTGTTCTGAATGCTGGTTAAGATCAAACTGACTATCAACCTGTCATTACAAAAAACTGTTGCCTTAACTATATATGGATGCAGTAAATTTATTTATATCATTAGGTATTTATATGATTTCAAGATAAAATATTTATCCTGTATCTTTGGATTGGGCAGGCTACTATTCAAGAAGTAATGCTGTTAAATTTTTCTAGGTCACAGTCCAAAAGTAGGTCTTTGCAATCTACTAGATCCACATAAATGTCATGGTTTAAGACTAGACAACATCAAACCATCACACGGCTGCTTGGTCACTCCTCTCTGGCCCAGGTGGAATGGGGAGCAGAATCAGGAGAAAAGGTAAAACCTCATGGGTTGAGATAAGGACAATTTAATAGGGCAACACAAGGAGAGAAGAAAAAACTAGTAACAATAATTCTAATAAAAGCATACATAAAGCAAGTGATGCACAATGCAATTGTTCACCACCCGGAACTGGATGGTCAGCCTATTCCTGAGTTTCGATTCCTCCTCCCACCTGGCCAGCTCCCCCAGTTATATAATGAGTATGGGGTCATATGCTATCGAATATCCCCTTGGCTAGTTCCGGTTAGCTGTCCTGGCTGTGCCTGCTCCCAGCTTCTTGTGAAAATTAACTTTATCCAAGCCTAACCCAGGACATTACATAAATGATGAAGCACCCTCTAAACGAGCTTCTCCAAGTGTGTGTGTGTGTGTGTGTGGAAATGATGAACTGAAGTGTAACTTCATTTTTATGAAATTCTTTAGGCAATGATTCATGGATATGACAGTCTTTCACATAAAAGAGCAAAATGATTTTCAGACCTTACAGGACTTTTAAAAGGCCAGTGGGTGAAAAGCGCTTCACTGAGATTTGAAATGACGCAGGTGCTCTAAGCAGTGATAGCAATAATCAAAGCTGCTGCAGTGTTTCTCATCTGTTGATGTCAAGGTACTTTGCAAACTCTACAGGTAGAGACAGTTCTGTATAGATGTGGAGGACATTAGCTACAAATCTAGATAGATAGTTTTTTCTTGGAAACAGGAAAGCCTAAGCAAGCTGGGTTATGATTCAAGTCACATTGCTGATATGAAAAGATGAAGTATTTCAAGTGTAATCAGTATTTTGAAGGGGGCAGCAATTTTTAAACATCAAAAGCACTAACATTAAAGCAAGCAAAGAAATTGGGGGTGGAGGGAAGTCCTACATAAAAAAAGCTAGTTTGCAGTGACTCACTGTGCAACATTAGGCAGAAATAATAGTTCTCTGTGTGTTGTCCTAGGAGGAAATACCTGAAGATTGCTAAAAAAATAAGTGCGAGATGGTAGTACCAAAGGGCCTGAACTGCTCTATTGGATGATTACTTTTTCTCCCCCAATTCTTAAGGCAGAATAGATGAGAGTTTCATATTGAATACATATTTTCCAACTGCTGAATAGTTGTTTTTGTTCAGGCTGTTTGAGGTTAACTGTGCACGTACTAATCAAACCCACTACTTCCTTTCTTGTAAAACCAAAACAAAGCTTCATACGACTTTCAGGTACAGCATCTGGGATCAAAGCTATATATATACACACTGACTCTGTGTGGGATCAAACATTTTGAAGATTCAGTATCCTGAATGGTGTTGCTTTTTTTCCAGTCCTGAGAGTTCCAGTTTGTCTTAAAGACTGAAGGCATCAGCCATCTTCAGCCCCTTCAGCATCTGTCCCAGCGCAGGAATGTTCTCAATATTGGTCACCGCGAGCTTCCTCTGCACAGCCACTGCCATTGCCGAAGGTGGGTAGATGAAGGGAGCAAGGTAGCTGGGGGTGTCTACATTTTCTCAGTTTCACATCTTTGCAGGAGATGGACTGGGTACAACGGGGAGAAGGTGATGACACGGGACCCCTCCATAGGACAGTCTGGGAACAATGCCTTGGGGCATTGCAAGGTATCTGGAAAACTAGACACAGACTTTAGATCAGTAAGATCTGTAGAGAGGCTGGGCAGGATTCAGAGTAACCCAAGAAGGAAGAAATATTTTGATGAACTAGGCCCTGTGAGCAAAGTTGTTGGCTGCTGATAAGATGGATATAGATGTTTGATTGGATGGAAAAATTCTACTTCGCTTAGTCCCAAATTCTTACATGGCAGAACTGAAGAAGATAAGCCTTGCCCCAAAACGGACTGATATAAAATGAAATTGAACAAATAATACTGTCTTCACATCTTATTAAAGCAAAAGTTACTGTCTTCCCATTGCGTAGCAGGACAGAATACAGAAGTTGTAAAAAGCAGCTAGTGGGCATGTGCACGGTACACTAGTTTCCCCTTTAGATTTGTAATGACTTCTTGCAGTATGATTATCAGGCATTGCTATGTGTTGCTCAACTGTGGCTTGGGGTATATACTGTTGCTGTACTGTGGCTTGGGAATAGCTGGTTAAAAATGAGGAGCAACAAGATCAGAAACAAAAACACGCAAACAGGTTTTCCATTTCATTTTACTGTTATCCTAATGGTTCTGTTTTATGTTCCACACAGATGTCAACCTGTTTGTTTCTAAATCTGAACATGCTTATTTCTACCAGGCAGAAACTGTGGTTTAAATGCTTTACCACCTGAAGTCTATTTTTTTGTTTTATGTATATTAAACAGTTTGCATTGAGGGCAACAGAAGCATGCAGGTCATTGCTCCAGTAAGTGGGTCAAATTGATTATTATTTAAGCAACAAGTAATTGCTGAGATTTATAATATCATTTATAGTAATCAAAGAACTTCTTGAGATTTTTAAAGTATATTAATGTAGTGCCTATATGAACTGTGGTCTTGGAGTCCTTTTCTTGGAAGGATTTAGCAGCATTTCTAGGAATTAGCCATGGATAACAGGAGGTGGTAGGACTCCCTTCCTATTATGTATGTATCAAGTAAATGACTGAAGATCATTTCCTGACAGTTCACTTACCATCGTGCTCTTTACTTCCTTACAGTAATGGAAGTGACACAGCCAGCAATGGTGCTGGCCAACAGACAAGGAGTCGCCAGCTTGGTGTGTAAATACAAGCACATTGGAAATGCAAAGGAAATTCGAGTGACTCTGCTTAAGCAGACAGGTGACCGGTTCATTGAAATTTGTGCTTCAACATACACGATGGAGTTTAAAATGTTCAGCGTGGAAGAGGTCATTCAGTGTCAAGTTAGCCCCAGCCGAAACAACGTGACCCTCACCCTCACTGGCCTGCAAGCTAATGATACCGGTCTTTATGTCTGCAAGATGGAGCGGATGTACCCTCCACCCTATTTTATGAACAAGGGAAATGGGACGCATCTCTATGTCATTGGTAAGCCAAGCAGCTTTAGAGTACCACGCTATTCCAAGCTTAAAAGAGTTGCTATTATGTCTCAAAGGCTGGTTAAGTTCTGTTTGTAGGAGGTGATGCTGAACACTGATTCAAGCTCTGATAATCATGATTAGCTATTATACCTTTCAGGTCTCCCTGCACACACCTAAAAGAAGCATAGTCATAGCCATGCAATGTATTTAGCAACGTATGGAGGTATTGCATAAGCAATACCATAGAGTGTACCTGTGGAACTAGGCAGTTAGATATGTAAGTGCAGAAACAGCAGAGAAGGACGTGTATGTTCTCCTACAGATAAAGTCTATTTTTGTTAGAGGGTGAGAGGACAGGGACTCAGAGCTCCTGTAGTATCCTGGGATAGCACCTGCTAGAGAAAAGCAGTGTGTAGGCTGACCTACTGACTCTAGGGGCTTCCTTACAAGGCTTGTGTGTGACATGACTTGTGTGATATTATATGTTTTAGATCCAGAACCTTGTCCAGATACTGCCATATATCTCTGGGTATTAGGAGCTACTGCCTCAGGATTTTTTCTTTACAGTATCATCATCTCAGCTATTCTTGTGGGCAAAGCGGTAAGTCCCATCAACTCAGCCCCCTTCTGCTAATAGCACCCCTTTGTGTGATGAGGACAAGGAGAAAGAAAGGAGAACAGAGAAGTACACTGAGAACAAATGCACTGGGATGCTCCTTTTTACAGGGGCAATAATGTTACAGTAATGCAAAATAAGAGAACTTGATGGAGCTGCCATTTAGATTTGTTTATGGCTCATTTGTGTTGCCAGAGTACCAGAAACCAGTTAGCTGGACTGACCCTTGGCTTAGGTTTGGATGCTTAGAACAGGTTGGAATTCTGGATGCTTCTGGCATCACAGGCAACAGTCTTCACATGTACTCTGATTTCACAGCTGATTCATACTAAATCCCAAAATTTCATTTTTCCATTTCTCACCCTTCACCTCTGAGCAAAGTAATTTCAAAGAGGCTTCCCCTTGTGATGAGGGGAATTGTAACTTACACCATTTTTAATTTCACCGCTACAAATTCTGCACAAAGGCAAAAGCAAGCAAAATGTAAGCCAGGGCTGCCTCTTTCCTCAGGCGTCTGGAGTACTCACAGTCTTAGAAATGAACCTGATGCCAAAGCTTAAAACCAAACAGTATCCCTGTCACATGTTTTTCAATCTGCCATTGTCCATGAAGCTAAAGGAAACTCCTAGTTGTGAATGAACTCTGCAGCAGAAGCATTTTCAAGGGGCTAAATCAATAGCAGGACTCTGTTCTTTGCTAAATGGCCCCTGTGACTTTTGATTCTCCTTCAAGTAGTCTCAACATATCTTCTACAAAGAGAGGTGACAGGGAAAGGTGTCTAGACTACCTTCTACTCAGCAAAGGCAGAAAATCCATCAGTTCTCTCTCTAAATGTTCTGGTCAAGTATTATGCTGTGATCACTTCTTTATTCTACTGTCTTCCTGTATTTTACAGATAAAGAGAAGACGATGTCTCACTACCGGTGTCTATGTGAAAATGCCTTCTGAAAAGCTAGAGAAAAAAGTGATTCCATTCCACATCACCATTAACTGAAACAAGGAAAGAGAGAAATTGTTTCCTAGCTGGGATGAAGAGTCTGCTAATTCTCTTATGTTAAAGAAATAAAATCGTCTTATTACAAAGGTGTACAGGAAGGAAAGACAATATTCTTTGTAACTTCAATGGTTTGGAGGAGAATAAATAGTTTATGCATTAATATTTCAAGGTTAACCCTGTCACATAAAAATGGCTACATTAGTCTATTGATTCTTTGAGTTGTATTGTACCAATATATAGTCTATATATATATATACATACACGTATAGCATTAAGAGCTATTGCTGTTGCAGCTGAGCATCTTACTGTCAAATTTCACCATGTCTACTGATCAACTGAAATTCAAACACTATTACGACAGAGGCTTGTGTGTCATTGCAAGGCTAATCCTATGCGTCTGGGGGGAAGAGGCAGAAGAACACACTAATGTACAAAGGAACGTTGACTTGTTTCCCTGCTTTGCTATTTATTGGTTCCGTTTCTGGCATTAGTGCTCTGCACTTCCACAGAAGCATCACTATAGGCTGGCACTGATGACACTGCTGCTCTAAAAGCCTGATCTCAGCTCCTTTCACTGGCGTTGTGTCCCAGCAGTGCCATGCTGGAGTTAATCTCTATATCTGAGCCAGTGCTGACAGCTCAGTGGGAGAGAAAGGCTGCCCAGCAGAAGCCCTCTTAGGCTGTTGCTGGGAGGATGTTCCAGCTCTCCTGAGGCCTTGCATTTTACAAATGTCAAATTAGCATCTATCCAAAAGGCAGAAGTATGTTGCTGTGTTTAACTGAGTCTATTTTCCATGAAAATACTGATCGTGTATAATCTTGTTTATTAGTTATGTACCATTCAATAAAAACCTTGAAGCTTTGCCCAAATTCAAGTTCATTTCTTATTCACCGTTCTCAGAAGAAACAGGAAGTGGCTACATGTTAGAAAGCAGTGATGACAAGATGAACATTTCCCCTCTAACATTGTGTTTTGCCCTTCTGAGGAAGCCTATGTGCTTATGCCAACACTTAACTTTCTCAGCTCTCCTTCTCAGGGGGCCACCATCAAAATCAGTCAAGACTTGTATCTGTCTAGGTAGAGCTGCTGTGATGTGGCTCAGACACAACCAATCACCTTTTCACTTCCAGCAAAGAGACTTCCTTGCAGAAGGTTACTGTAATGACTTCGACAGCACCCCCTGTACATGTTTATACAAAAAGCTAGCCCTAGTTTCAAATCCTGTTTTCTTTGCACCTCCTTGGCACTCTCAC
The DNA here is from genome assembly GCF_000710305.1 of Buceros rhinoceros silvestris. Taxonomy (NCBI): domain Eukaryota; kingdom Metazoa; phylum Chordata; class Aves; order Bucerotiformes; family Bucerotidae; genus Buceros; species Buceros rhinoceros. Next base: position 19,799 of record NW_010401023.1, read on the forward strand.
TCTCTAAATGCTAGCTGACACACAAAGCTGCTGGAGCTTAAACAATTTTCAGCTACTACCTGCTTTGACTCTTTGCTATCAAAATTTCACCTTGCAATCCAAAAACTTGGCAGTATGTGTCTCTGTTTCACAGCTGTGAATCCATCTTCTTGGGTCCATAGCTGTGAAGCTAAACCCCACAACCCTCTATGCCACATTCCCACAATGACAGCAGCTCAAGTCTCATTACTTTTTTCTCACCCCTTCGTCTGGCACCACCTCTTACTGTACAACTAAACATTCACATTCTCAATTTGCCAATGTTTGCAGGTGCTAGCTGCTCTGTGTTGATCTACAATTGTAGTGCATTAAGTAAAAGTAGCATCTGATGACATACCCTTTTTTGAAGGTGTTTTAGCATTCTGACGTCAGGTTGGTATTTTTTCCCTAATTTTCCACTAAGTTGGTGTTTTGGGCCTAAAAAAATGGACAAGATAACGCATCTGATGTCACTGCAAAATGACTGAATTTCTGCCTGTTCAGTGCAGCCTGCTCAGAGAAATGTGTTCCATCATTGGTAAAATTAGGTTTGACCCACAATCCACTTGCACAAGCTGCAAAGTATTCCAATAAATTTACTCTGGCAAAGCAAGAATAATTATACAAGGCAATTTTTTTCCACCACAGTAAGTAGCAGATCAGATATCCCCTGAATCATGTGTCTGACTCCTCATTAGGAATCAACTGGTTTTCTTTTCCTTGACAATTCCTATACAGTGAGATCAAGAACTTAGTTTTCTTAAGCAATCTAAAACCAGTTCAAGTAAATTATTTTCTAAGTTTATCCCTCCTGGGCGAAGAGATGCTTTGGACATGTATCAACAAACCCACAACCTCTGGCCACAGCTGGATGAGAATCCGTGTCACTGTAGAACCTGTGTATATGCCAATTCACCTTCATTTCTGGCAGCAAAGTTGGCCATGATTAGGCTTTCTGCATCCACCTGGACTAATCCTGCCCTGAATAAGCTGCAAGTCGATAAATTACTTGAATAGTGAAGGCTGTGGGAGAGCAGAGCAGAAATGATCCTCTCACATATAGCACTTGCTCCTGCACTTGAATAATTCCTGGTATATTTATTAATTATCCTATTGGAAACTACTTTGACAAATTCTCTGGCTGTTCTGAACTTCTCTTCATCCTAAGTAGCTGCTTTTCCCAACCTTCTCTTATTTCTGCAGTGCTTAATTTTCTCTGGCTTTCCTTACCACCTTCCCTGAGCTAAATATTATAGAAGTACATGTTATCATTTTTGTTCTAAGCCAGGTTCTTTTGAATTTCCTGGCAGGATAATTTAGGCGCACTCAAATCAGCACATGTAGCAGTGAAGACCAAAGTGCAATTCCAGTTCAGATTTTATTGACAATGATACTCTTGTAATTTATATCCGGCACTACAAAGATGAGTGGACCCTAAGTGCTTACAGAGATGATATCTATACCTATCTCCATATAGTCCATATAGCAGCTAGCTTTGAAGAGTGCAGAGCCCAAATCTCTGGGAATTTCCATTCCCCTGGTGTCCTGTACTGCCCTCCAGGACCTTGAGCTCTGTGCTTTTCCCTGATATTTGGAAAGCCTCTTGCTACAATCAAAAAATTTGACATATGCAAGTCACATATAGTTTTCTGTCAGCAGGACCAATATGAAAGGTGGAAACTCTAGGTCAGTGTATATCCCAGAAAATGCAATAAAGAAGAAATCCTGACTCTTTCTGGGAAGAACATGAAAAGCAAAGGTGAAAGGATTTGGTCTCAGAACTCTGCTCATTAGAACAGGGAGTTTAAAAACAGAACTTGAGTATGTCACCTGGACGGCCAAATAATGGGACCATACTGCTTGGTGATGTTCAAAAACAGTCTCTTTTGATGTGTCCTTCATCCAACCAGGAGATATGTCATCCTGTTTCTGAAATAGAGATAGTGAGTTTCTAGCTGCATCAAAGTGGACATTCACAGGTATACTTCTCTGCATCAAAGACAATGGCATATGCATATACCACTACGCAGGCCACAATACTCTACTTTCATTTTCATCCACTTTTTTAACTGAACTATTTTCCTCCTTGTCATTTTCAATTATCAGAGTCCTAGCTGATACAGAAAAGTGTGTGACAAAAGTCTTCCACCTGGCTACTCTATGAGTAGACAATGAGTAGTTCATCATTTTAACATCAAAGATTTTCCGTGAAATACTCAGATTTCCCACTCTCTGGAGGAATATGTGACTCTGAACTCACTACTCGTTGTGGCCTTGAGGTCTGTAGGGA
>NW_010401023.1:22150-23302 GCF_000710305.1 Buceros rhinoceros silvestris
ACTCCCTACTCGTTGTGGCCTTGAGGTCTTTAGGGAAAACCCATTCATCCTGTTTTCCACAGATCTTTACCAAATTAAAAAAAAAATATCAAGGATACTAGGCTATGCAAGAGCAGAATTTTGTTGATCCTTCCTAACCTCCCAATCTGTGCTCAAGATTTCCCTGAGACTAATTTCTTGTTTTTCAATAACCAACATTTGCATTGGCCAGGTAAGTCCTAACTAGTTTGATATAATTCCTGTCTGAGTACTGACTTCAATTTTTGCAGCTGCAAAGATTATGTGTGTGAGGGGCTGAGGTGAGATTTGGAGGCAAAGTACATTGAAAGGTAAGATACAACTGGCTTCTTCCTTTCACTGGACAAAAGTTATTACTGAGGAGTGAGCCCTCAAAAATAAATCAGAAAATGCATCAATTTTCCCTGTGATGGGAACAGTCTGAACCATGACTAAAGAGCTCTGTCTCTAGGAGAGGCATAAATAAGAATCAGATGGTGTAGCCAAGAGCTATAACATGAAATTCAAACCAAAAGAAGGCTGGTGTATAGCAGATGGTTTTATGCATTACTGAAACCAATTTATTCTTGGCATTTGTAGACTGCATGCTTGCTTGAACACATAAATGGTACTTTGAGCTAGCTTCTACCACAGCTAGGCTGTGGGGCCTCTGCACTCCCTGCGAGGGTAGGGTGAACTTTAAATGCCAGCTTATGGCTTGGAAGGAGATATGGGGAAGAGGTGAAATTCAGAAAATTTTTGAGGTGCAAAGAATAAGGAAAGAATAAGCACCATACTCTGCTGATACTGCAGATTCCTGAGCATCACTTGGGCATAATTATTGCTGCACTTCTACTCACAGACATTCAGCACTTACATGACTTTGCTATCATTTTGTGTGAATGCTATTTTGTGACTGATAAAAGAGCAATCTTATTTAAGGGTACTTTTATATTGTATATCAAAGAGGAGTGGTGAGGAACTGTGGTATGTTTGAGCTAATAACAGTTACTCATAAAAGATCTTAGTAGCTATGGGAAGGGGGGTTGCAAAAATTGTCCCTGAAGTCAGTTTAAAAATTTTTGTTGTCTACTAGAGGGACAGAGCAAGGAAGAGTTCAAGTAAGGGACAAAACTTCATTTAGAATAGTTAATA
>NW_010401023.1:23402-32707 GCF_000710305.1 Buceros rhinoceros silvestris
CTGCTGATGTGACATGGCAGATGCTTCCATGAAGTAGGAGATTATTAACTACTAAAAATTTAATTATTCTTTAATGTTTTTGCTTTTAAAATGGAGATTTCTTTCTATTTCCACAGTCAGCTGTCTTAACCACAGTCGTAGTTTTATATCTTAATGGATGTTTTTTAGTGGTTATGAAGTTACAATTGAAGAAAAAGTTCTCTGTATCTTCACTGATTTTATCCTTCACTGATTTTATCCTTCATTCTCTTCTGGCTGTTGTTTTGAAAAAGCAGCACTTTAAAATGTTCAGTTTGATCTGCTTCATTTGCTGCTCTGGCGTGGGACATACCACTTCTGTTCTGTTCAAACATCCACATGATACAAATGAGGTCCCAAACTTTTCAAGTTGCTTTCGCTCGTTACATTCATTACTTGCAGCAACAGGAAAGCTTCCTACAGCAGATGCGGTAAGATAGAGGCACTGTCAATATAACTATATTAAAAATTGAAAATAAAAAACTGCAATGAAAATGAATAATAGCACAGTATTTATAGGCATGCAATTTTCTTGCAAGTAGTTATGTTGTACTTCCTTATTCACCTGAAGAATTGAAAAGAAAACAAATCTTATTAGCTATAATACAGCCAGTTCAGTAATTAATGAAATATTGGCTGTTCAAAATGAAAAATAATGTATTGATGGCTCTTTGTTCTCATTACAAACTCTTTACATGTAGGGCAGCCATTACAGTCATCTTTTGTATTACTGTTTGTAACTGCAGCTGCAGCGGCTCAGAGTTGTCCTGCCAGAGTGCGGGAAAATCATGTCATAATCCCGAGAAACGATGTATCAGGCAACCTGACAGCTATGACCTTAACTAAAAAAATCCACGTTGAGATATGTTTCTTTTGTTATGGGACTGCTGGGCTTTTTTCAACAAGAAACCAAGACATTGGTTTTAAGGAAAATGTAATTTCTCACATAATTATGATTCCAATAGGCAAGCCTTTAAGAAGACTACTTCCTGTAACAGGATACATGATATAACTGGGAGAGCTTGAACACTGGGTAACATCTGGTTGGACTATGCTGTGTGGCGGGTGGGATTTATCAACACTTGCGCTCTGCCCTGTGATACAGCAGCTTGTGTTGAAAGCTGGAAGAAGCAGCAGGATGCTGTTCTTCTCAGCCACGATCAGTGCCTGGGATGTGGGTTTTTGATGGGAAATAAACATTCATGTTTGGTCTGAGATGACCATTTACAGGAAAATTATAGGATATATATAAAAAAATCTACACTGAGTAAATACTCCATGTTTCTTTCAAATAAGAGACTGAGTAGCCAGACCGCAAAGCCTCCCAGAGTTCAGTACACACTGGCAATAAATTAATCCTGCTCTACATGAAATGGGTTATTGTTATCATACTTAGTCCTGGTTTTAGAGCTTCTTCTTGGGGATTTGTAGCTTCCTTGAACTTGTGATGAATGGGGCGAGCAGAAGTACTGCTTACTTTTGTGCAAATTAGAAAGTCTCCCTTCAGAGTGTGAGGGAATTAGTATGTGCTAACTTCCACAGGGCTGGGCACTTGCATCATCATAAATTGTAAGAAATATCTCAACCTCCCTCCTCCTGTGAAAACTCTCATTGAAAGTTTGTCTCTATTGGCCTTCAGCTGCACTGCAGAAATCTCTCTTCATATGCTGAAAAAGGGGGGATGGGGGAAGCTGAGGTTTTGAAGTTCTGTAGAAACTCTGAAAACACTTATCTTCTTATACGTTTTCAGAGTCTGCCTTCTTACGTGCTAGACAGAGTTTCTGGTTCCTGCTATTGTCATCTTTTTACTTCATTTGAACCCAAACAAATACAACAAATAGGTGATTAGAAACAGGACTTCTCTTCTCCTGCACTAGAAACAGTGTCAGGTGTTACTACAGATACAAAAAACCTGCTCTACCTGATTTGCATCATACAGATTAAAAATTTCAATGCAATGAGCTGGACAAAAATTGTTGATATAATCCATATTTGAAACTGTCACAAAATGTGCTATGTTAGCAGTACTTAATCAAGATCAGAAAGCAAAACAGCTCATTTCTCTGTAAGTTATCAAATTCTTCTGGTAAGTGACACTCTGGAAATATTCAATAGCTTCATAACTGGCTGACTTAATATTTTACACGCAGGAAAGATGGCTAGAACAGCAGTAATCAGCAGAATAAGTTGGTTTCATAGTTGAGCTTTGGTGAGGTGTTACATCGTGTGGGTAGCATTTATAAGATCTCTCACTTTAAATTCTGTAGCAAAGATGACTCTGCTTCACAAATTATTAATATTTTCCTTTCTCTTATAATGCCAAATGAATTAATTATATAACTTTATTTTATGTCTATTTGTCTAGTCTTTTTTTTACAGTACTCTCTCATTAAGATGGAACCTCTTTTAAGCTTTTCTCTCTTTTTGTCTCTCTGCAATAATAAAACGTTATTACAATAATTCTACCATAGGTTCCAAACTCATGTTACTCCCCCTTCCATAGGTAAGCCACAGGCACATATCTGATGTAAAAATTCTTCACATTAAGATAACAATTTTTACTGTAATTTTCAAATTAACTTCCATTATTCTTATGTTTTTACTTCATATTTTGTTAGCAAGAAAGACCAGGATTTCATATACTTTTATTAACTACTGCAATTGCTCTGTTACCATGGACCAGAAGGAAGTTGTGGTTCTTTCATGGGAGAGGACAAAATCACTTTACTCTCAGGTTTCAGGTGCCCCAGTCAGAAATACACATTAAACATTTGCTTTACAGTTCCTGGAGTCATGATGCTGAGTGTTGACCTGTGTTTCCTTTCTCCAATTCTGTTTTTCAATGCTGGATGCTCCATAGGACCAGATTGCTAGTGTCTCATCCAACGAATATGTGTAATAGTCTGGAGGGAGTGCCGACTATGCCTTATTCAGTAGTTGGATGACATGCAGAGGAAGGTAACAACCCGCACAGCGCCTGAACGAAAGTCAGGCTGCAAAAGGAAGCAAAACAATTATCCCTCAAAAAGTCAGTTTAGTTGGGCAGCATGGATGCTTTTGGTGTTACTTTCCACCATGCAGGACAGGAAATACTCAGCACCTAGGTCTGCTCTAGATAGATGAAGTATTTGAACTGAGCAGCCTCTTCCACTGATAAACTGCTAACATTAAACATTTTGTATGTATTTATTTTGGTAATTTTCTGTGTATAGAAAAATTCTGAAAAAAGTAAATGTGGTATTTCAAAATTAAATGCTTTGACTTTTTGAAATAGTGTTTCACTTTAAAATTTACGCTAACTGTATCAAATTTATAAGAAAAAAACTGTTTGCCAAACAATTTTTTTCCTCAACTTTCTAGATTGTCAAAATTTCAGATTCTCTTCAGACCAGCCAGAGAATTTAAAACTAGTTACTTTCACAAGTCTAGTCTTTGAAAAAGATCAGAAATTATGTGTTAAATCTGTAAAGAAAAAGATACTGAAGCTTTAATATCACAAAATTCTGATGAGGTTAAAGGTAGCAGAAACCACTGTGCTGTTCTTCCTTTCTCACCTTACAATAAAACCAAAGCATTTTGTGTTATGACATTTGAGTGGGTAATGAAGGCACAATTATGTTTCAATAACTAGTCTACCTTTTTTTCTGCCTATAAGTCTTTCTACGCTATAGGTAGTTACCATTATGTGATTCCAAGTTCAATTCATTATTATAATGAATAGAACTTTAGATACAGCCAGCTGGACCCAGCTGAATCTTTCCAACTTCTCTTTAACGTAATCCTTTCTTTACTCCATAAATTTTATTGTTCTGGAGGCAATATACAGATTAAAAGCCTTGATTCTTGTAGCTAACTACTCAGACTCACAATAAAACCTCATTCAGGTGTTTTTAAGCTCATGAATAAATCACAACATCTTACTCATCATATAAAAGGGTAAAGTTCAGTGAAATGTTTAGATGTTGCAGAAAGCTCTCCCTGCAACAGACCTGGGAGAGCAGAAGCTGGAAATAGCTTATTGTATGTGAAGCAAGTAATGTGGGAAAGTAGAATTAGGATTTAAAACTATTAAACACACACAATGAAAAGTAGTAATATAAAAATATGTATACGAAATATGCATAACTCTATATTGAGCATGACTGAAGGCCTCCCATGCTACCGAAACCCACACTTTATTAGAATAAGAACTCTTGAATAAAACCTGTCAATTACTCAGAAATACATTGTCTTGACTCTGTTCTGAAATAAAACCTACAAATTATCTGAAAAATGAAGTGTTGCCAGTTTCTGTCTAGTTGCTAGAAAATATTTCCATGTTTTGCTGAAATGCTGTTTTTGGTTTTTTTTCGACAAGAAAATGTGATGCTCTGATGATAACTGATCATTAGATATCAGGGCATTTTTGTAATCGTAAAGTGTTTAAAGAGAATACCCTGGCGAAATCTCAAATCAAGATATTTTGCAAGTCATGCAGAGCTCTCTTTAGTTCCCGCCCTAATTTGTTCACTTGGGTATGCATAAGTACATGTCTGCCACTTTCAGTGATGTGCGAGCTGGTCCTGCTAGTCACCTTCACATAATTAGAACTGTCCAGAAAGTTCATACAGAGAATGCTCATTTGTTTAAAAAACTCTGTATGTGTGCGCACATGTGCATTCACGCATGAAGCAATTAAACCATTTCAAAACTTTCCTTGGGTGAAAGTTAGACGTTCTGTTCAGTGCCAGAGACAGGAATGAGAAGAGCCACTTGCCCGAAGCTGTGATACTCAGCTGGGAAGCGAGCTGCACAGATGGCTGCTGCCTGATCCCACATCAAAGGCAGAAACAAGCCTAGACCACTGACGATCCTAGGAGAATACTCACTCTTTTTGCGCTTTCAGTGGAAAACTTTCAAGGCTGGTAGGCCTTCCTTATTTTTACTGAAAATCCGTGAAAGATCGCAATTTTGCACTGATGCAGAAAGGGAAATTCTTATCTTGAAACTGCACATCAAACATTGTGGTGATTTGTTTGTTGTGTTAAAGCTTTCTGAGATTGCTAAAGAGGGTATGCTATTAACAACCCTGTCCTGTTACAGTATGGATCAGCCCCAGATTTAGTGATGAGTTCTGTGAATCTATGTCTTGCAAGAGAACTAGGAATCATTGTTTTCCACAATCCTTCACTCAGCAGATTTTTATGACAGAAGAAATTGTCTGAATAAGGTTCAAAACCAGTAAGCATCATTCTCTCCTACGCAAGAAAGACCTTTGATCTGAAAAACTCATACGTAACTCATTTAGTAAAAGATGTGGAACTATCACTTATTTAGGTGTTGCTACCTACCATGGATTAGTCTTTTGAATCCCTTTCCAGCTGGAGTTTTATCTATGCTGGTAATACTGTGTGCCATTTCTCTTTTCCAAGCCACATACATACCGCAGTCACGCATTTTATTTGCACTGCTTGTAGCTATTAAAGCATGAGATAATCATAGCTCATCCTTTTTAAACTGGCTAACCATGTAGCAGATTGTGCCCTTTGCTCTGAGCCTTGCTGCAGCTAACTCACTCCAGCACAGAGATTTCCAACAGCAAGACAGGCTGTACCTGTGTATCAGTGGTCACCAGAGCAGTCTACACTAGGCATGCAGAGACTTTTTAATTTATAAAAAAAATTTAAAAAAAAAGGTTGTCTCCCCCATTTTTAAAATTCAGACAATTCAGGCTTGTTTAACGGGTCTTAAGTTTGCCTCTGGTAGGTTTCTTCATTTTCCCCATTTTCGTTTTTAAATCTGTAAGTTTATGCCTTCAAGAGTAGTCTGGGCCTTACAGGCTACTGTTCACATTTCTGAGTGAACCCACAGACAGGTGCTGCTCTGAAATGAATCCTGCATTTTTTTTTTCATTAAGAGTTTCTACTTCTAACTTTAACAGACACTAAATAAGACAGTCACTGTTAACTCACTGGCTGTGCAAATACCTAAAGACACTCAGTTCTGCGGTAGGACAACACAACAGCAGTGGTAATATTATTATTTGCAATAATCAGAAGAGTACAATATAAACAAGTACTTATAAAATACTACCTGCTTTACAGAGTCTGCAGGCACAATTCAAGGCACTGAAGGCAGAGAAAAAGTTAGAAATGATGCTAAAAGACACTGCAGCAACTATACAGATAGAGATTTCCACCTCTGAATTCCTAGTGGTGAAGCAGAAAGCCCTTCCCTTCCCATATGGTGTTTCTGTTTAAAACGTGAGTCAGGATGAGACAAAACTTACAGAAACACATCACAGAGAATGTGAGAATGTCACAATTCAGACTGCCTGCAACAAAGGCATGGAGAATCATGGCATGGTTGAGGTGGAAAGGCACTTCTAGAGGTTCGGTAGTCCAACTCCAATGCTCAATGCAGGGTCAGCTGCCATGCCAGTGTTTGACTACCCTCAATAAAAAAGTTCTCTTATATTTAAACGTAATTTCTTACATTGCTACTTCTCCTGTCACTAGGCAGCACTAAGAAAAGTCAAGCTCTGTGCTCTTTACAACCTCCATCAGGTATTTATACACACTAATAAGATGCCTCCTGAGCGTTCCCTTCTTGAAGCTAAGCAGGCCCAGTCTCTGTGAAATCAGGAATGGCCCTTGCTTGACTTAAACGTGTAATTAACCAGTTAACCTGTTAGGAGACAAGACACTACTTACCTCAAGCACACAGTCTGAAAGCTACTCGGAGATTTTGCTGACAATTTTTTTCGCTTTGTCTGTACTGAGCACACCTGACTGCTCCCATCACTGCCTGTGTTACAGGAGACTCTGTTACGTGGATGAACTGCCTGTCCTGCAATGGGAATAGGAGGTCACTCAGAGAACTTGCAGTTGTTGACTTCCACAATCACCCCAAAGTAGCACCTTTTTCCTGTAAAGCAATAAGCCCACCCAAAAAGCATTACAATCCTATAAGCTTCAAGCAATATGCAGGGTATTGCAGTTCTTAGACCAACCAAATTGCTATTTGCCATCATAGTGACCAACAATGAGAACCTAAGAACATAACATCCTGTAGCAGAGCAAATGATCCACTTTCCAACAGTGACCAAAGGCAGATGTCAGGGAAGAGTAAAAAATCAAGTATGCTATGAAATCTTCCTAAAATCTTGTCCCAGTCCTCCCTGACCAGCAGCTCAGGAACTTCAAAGAGTGGTATCATTGTATTTGACAACCCTGAGGGATTCCTCTTCCATGGATTTATCCCACCACTTAGTGAAAGCCTGTGGACTTTGAGTCCAGGTAAACAAGGATGATCAGCTGTTCTGTATTACAGAAGAAATGGAAGAACTTGAAAAAACTCTAATAGCCTTGAAAACAGTAGAAAAACCTAGAGAGACAAAAGGTGATATCTGAGGTAATTTTCAAAGCTTGGAAACAATGAAACGGTTTTTTTCATAGTGGAAAAATAGTTATCAACTAGAATAATTTCTAGCTGCATTACATAAAAGCAGTAAAAATCACCATTTGCTCCTCTGTAAACCACTAACACTAATCACCTACCTACGAAAATGTAACTAGAAGGAAAGATGCAAATGGCTAAATTAATTTTTTCCCCTTCAACTATTTTTTTCTTCAACCAAAAGAGGCATTAAAACAGTCCATCACGCAAGCATTACAGAGCTGTCACTGATGTCACTAGAAAACACAGTGTAACCACAGCAACCCAATGAGAAATGGTGTGACTGGCTTACTTTTTTTTTTTTTGTTACACTTTTTTTCTTACCTAGTGCAGAAGGAAAGAAACCAATGGCCTGCAGAGCTAAACATCTAAATATAACATGACTCAATGACTTGGTAACTAAAGAATCCCATATTGTTGATTGCATGTGCAGTAAGACCCCTAGCTTAAGAAGTAAGATGTTTGTACACAGTATAGCAGACAGACAAGGGTTAAAGAATTCTAGCAACCAAACAGGGCAAGCAGCAAGAAGAGCTGACTTTGAATTAAAAAGAGAAAGGCCGTATGTGTGTGGTTTTCCAGTGGTCACCTGAAACAACAGAATGAGCAGCTGATCTACAAACAGATCTACGGAGAGAAAACTGAGATTTATCACACTGTATTTTCCAGGGCTATCTGGTGAGACATAGCTCCATTCCTGGCCTGGCAGCAAACCAAGGCAGCTCCCAGCCAGAAGGGGATTCCTGGGGATTAGCCCCAGGCACTAGTGTAACATTAATGAATAGCAGCAGTATCAACACAGTGAGAAGAGAGGAACACCAACTTTCACCTTTTCTCATAGCCATCTAAACAATTCGTGAGAGCGTAAATGTAAGGGCTGGCTGTACCAGATAAGAACAAAAAAAAAAAAAAAATCAAGTATTTTGCCTTCCACATAAGTATCCGCCAGTGGGTGCTTAGTGAGGAATGCAACAACAGGAAAAGCATATGGCACTACTACCCTGAAAGACTCTTATAACCTACAAAAATGTGCAGCTTGAGGACTTGTGTTGATGTCTTTGTAACTTAGATGACTAAGATGAGGACACAGAAAATCCAGGATTCTATAGGACCTATACAAACAACACAGACACCTCCGTTTCCTGAGCTTCACTACCCTGCAACAGGCTCCAGAAGCCTTCTTGACTTCTCCTCTGGATATGGGTGTGCTTTGCTGGGCTCTGTCAGAATTGCATGAGGCTTCAGATCCAAAACTGAAGAAGCACGTTGGATGGAACAACAAACGCCCTCTGAGTAAACATTCGCTTTTAATGACCAGCAACCACAGAGCTGAGATCAAAGATCAAGCATGAAAAGCCTTTTCTTTAAAGGTTGCCAGCAGTCAGTCCTAGGCAAGCATAGAGCTGCACATTCCTATATGATGCGTTTACATCTGTCTTGGCCAGCTTAATAGTAGCTCAGAACAGCTTAGACTGAGCAGATCTTACTGAGGTTTCATTCTGAGACCAAGGGTACGTTAACTCCTGCAGAGCTTGCTTGAGCATAACTAGATACTTCCTGCATTCAGGCTTGCTCTGTGATCCTGTTAACAGCTGGTTTGAGCGCGTTCATCGAGAACTGTATAGAGCGGTGTACCAGAGACAGAGTAGAGCTAATCAAGGTGGGAGCTGGGCAGCTGCAGAGCTAATTGTGTCTTGGCCCTGTTAACTTTTCTAACTTGCATGCACTGCAGTTTCTTCTGGTTCTCAGGGTGACATCCCTAAAAATCAAGCTGATTTGACACGGTAATGCGTGGCTGTGAAGAGCCCTCAAAATGAGGAAGAATGTCATATCTGGAAGGTCCAGGTTCA
>NW_010401023.1:32835-34367 GCF_000710305.1 Buceros rhinoceros silvestris
GAAGAAGTTATGCAACTTATGAAGTAGTTATGCGCATTTCCCAGGAGCATGGAGGCTGGGACCTTCAGCCAGGAAATCTGGAGTCTTTACATGACAAAGGCAAATTCACCAGAATATCCTGTGGTGATCTGTAATATGATCAATGTGGTTAAAGTCTTGTTTTATAGTAGTCATTTTAATCACTTATGTTCTCTGATTTCTATATTTTGCCCATTGTCATTCTAATTGTTATTGCAAAATCTTTTTCACATGGTGACAGCATCCAAGCTGTCTGCAAGTGAGGTGCCTAGACTCCTTCCTTATGGGAAGCTCCCAAAGAACACCAAAGGCTTTTAAGCTATTCTTGTCTGGGACAAATGGCAAACACTTCAGAATGGTTTACAGACAACTTCCATCCTGTCTTCTGCATTCTTGCAGGCAGACATTTGCTCCCAAGCTTAACTCAGTGATTTTCTAAGCAGCAGCAAACGCTACCAAGTTCGGCCTGGCTCTGGGCAGCCACCCTGAAGGTAATGCTGTCCTCCTTTGTTCTTCATTATAGTGTATCCAAGCCTGCATGAACCACATACTTACAGTTCCTTGCTGTGATTCCCTCATCTTTTGCATCCAACAGTCCCTTCTACTGTCCCTCAGCCGCAGCACATTGAGCTGCTCACGCAGGGATGAAACAACCTTCACACCCTGCAAGGGTTTCCAGCCAAGCCATCCTTCCTGAAGGATGGCAATCCAACAGCCAACCAGTGACACCGTCCACCCCAATTGCTTACACAGGGACTGAGTCTTCCCTGTGCGCAGGCAGGGCAGACCCCTGCCCAGAGCCGGCCGGGGCACCATAATGTAAATGCTCTGCTTGTGCTACAGACTCCGGGTCTGCAAAGCAGATGATGATGCCTTTCATCACTGGAGCCTCCTTGTGGCTGCGGAGAACTTTCTGGCCAGGATCCAGACCTCAGGATTGCTGTTGCAGAACTCATTTTTCTCTAAATTTCTTTTGATCTTGGACTTTGTATCAACACCAGGATAAGGTATTAACATGATCCTCTTCCTCATTCTCGAGGATGTGATGAGATGTGTGCCCTCGCGAGAATTTTGCCCTCTTTTCCAATTAAACACATGCAGGACAGTACCACACATTTCCTTTAACACGTTTTGCATGATAGATGTTTCCAGACCCTGTATGGCCATACAAGCTGCACTGATCATGAATAAGTGTTTTATCTTATCAGTTAACTGCTCTGATTTCAACAGGTTCATCAATGTAACCAGACTCAGTAAATTGTTACTGACTGCGTAGTCAAGGGAGGACCTTCCCACCTGAAGCCTCTCTGCTCTGCATGTGGGTAATCACAGTTTTTCCAACAAGTCAACCTGGCCTTTGGCTGGAACCAGCAATCCTCTCTCAATCCCCTGAGGACAGTCTGTGACACAAAGAAAGAAGCAACTTCTATTCAAACTCCTTTGCCTTGTAGTCTTGCCTGGCCTGCTGGAAGGATTGTTTTCACAGCTTGGTCTCATTGGATGAGGCAGCCCAA
>NW_010401023.1:34508-34829 GCF_000710305.1 Buceros rhinoceros silvestris
AACCCTGCCATTCTCAGTGATGACACTTTAAAAAACCTCCTGAGCCCTAAGAAACCTGCTCTGCTCCTCCAGATGCAGGCACTGGAGACTGAACCATTACGCTAGCCTCTGTGATACAGGTTTCAGAATTTCTTTCTGATAACAAACCCCCAACTTCTAAGCATAAAGCCACGTTTGCGGGGAGACTTACGTGGGGCTCTACAAGACCGCAGAGAGCAGTCACACTTTCGCAAGGGTCAGCAGCCAGGAACCGACGCCGGGCGCTTCCGTGTGACCCTGGAAGGGCTGCGCTACAGGCTGCGGTGGGCTGAGGTCAGGGTG
>NW_010401024.1:0-216 GCF_000710305.1 Buceros rhinoceros silvestris
GGGATGGGCTCCATGGGGTTGAGGACTGGCTCTGTGGGACGGGGATGGGCTCTGTGGGGTTGGGAACAGGCACCCTGCCTTGGTGTGCAACCAGCCCTATGTGCCGAGGCTGCAAGATGGCTCTGGGTGCCAGACTCGGCCAGACTAGGCTGAGCTGCCAGTCGGAATCCAGTTCCTCTGGGTGGGGGGTGTTGGTTTTTGGGGCACCCGAGAGGA
>NW_010401024.1:515-816 GCF_000710305.1 Buceros rhinoceros silvestris
CCCTTGCAGTGCAGAATGGAGTGCAAGGATGCGCCAGCGGAGACCATCTACGACGTGCTGCATGACATCGAGTACCGCAAGAAGTGGGATACCAACGTCATCGAGACCTTCGACATCGGGAAGTTGACTGTCAACTCTGACGTGGGCTACTATGCCTGTGAGGAGGCGCCAGCGGAGACCATCTACGACGTGCTGCATGACATCGAGTACCGCAAGAAGTGGGATACCAACGTCATCGAGACCTTCGACATCGGGAAGTTGACTGTCAACTCTGACGTGGGCTACTATGCCTGTGAGGAGG
>NW_010401024.1:1044-2406 GCF_000710305.1 Buceros rhinoceros silvestris
GTTGTCCCCAGGTAGGTGCCCCAAGCCCCTGAAGAACCGGGACTTCATCACGTTGCGCTCCTGGTTGCCCATGGGCTCTGACTCCATCATCATGAACTACTCGGTCAAGCACCCTGTGAGTCCCTGGGGGGGTTCTAATGGGGGCTGGGGTTGCCCCAGGGTCATGCTGGAGGTGTTGGGTGGCTGTTGGGGTTGGGAGGGACTGGGGTTGCCCCATGGTCATGCTGGAGGAGATGGGGTGCTGTTGCCTGCTTGGCTTTCCCCTGTTCCACGAGGTGTTGGGGTGCTCCTGCCACTGACATGTCACCGTGTTCCCTGCACCTTGCTGTCCCCACCCGTCCCTTGCAGAAGTACCCCCCCAGGAAGGACATGGTGCGAGCGGTCTCCATCCAGACGGGCTACCTGATCCAGGGGACAGGGGCCAAGAGCTGCACCATCACCTACCTGGCACAGGTGGACCCCAGAGGTAAGGGGGGGACCCCCTGGGACCTCCCACCCCAGTCCAAGCCTCCCATTAGGGGCCTGTCCTGATGGGGCTGAAGGTTTGCTGGAGCTGGTGGGTTCAGAGATGGTCAGCAGCAAGCAGGCACATGGCTGGAGCCAGACTGAGAGCGCTGGCATGATGCTGGGAGGGGACATTTTTGGCCAGTTATCCTGAAATGGGTCTTTTTTTGGGGTGGAAAAGGCAACTGAGGCACTGAAGTAGCTTTTTTTCGAGCTTGGCCAGAAGCTGAGGTGGTGGTTTGGGCTGAACCCCGGTTTCTCTGGGCTGTCCCCCCACCCTGGGCCGCCCTGTCCCCTCTCCAGATGGAGGTCCCCAGGAAGGTTGACCAAGGTGGGCTGGTGCTGCCGTGCTGGGGTTGGTCTGGTCCCAGCTTGGCTCCTCTTGTCTCACCAGGTTCTCTGCCGAAGTGGGTGGTGAACAAATCCTCCCAGCTCCTGGCCCCCAAGGTGAGTTGGGGGGTTCTGGGCAGACAATGGGTCCTTTCGCCCAGCCCAGTTCTGACCCAACCTTCATCCCAGGCAATGGGTCCTCCTGCCCAGCCCAGCCCCAACCCTACATTTATCCTGGGGGATGGGTCCTCCTGCCCAACCCACCTCCAACCCAACCTTCATCCCAGGCAATGAAGATGATGTACAAGGCCTCTCTGAAGTACCCAGAGTGGAAACTGAGGCACAACCCTCACTTCAAGCCGTGGCTCTACCCAGAGCAGAACCAGCTGCCGGTGCTGGTGCTCTCCGAGCTGTCCCTCCAACATGCTGACTCGCTGGAGAACATTGACGAGAGCTCCTTGGCCGAGACCAAAGATGACCGCGGCGAGGCCAGCGACGAGGACAGTGTCAACTGACCGCCTCTGGTAC
>NW_010401024.1:2528-2824 GCF_000710305.1 Buceros rhinoceros silvestris
CTGGTCCCCCCACCCTTTCAATGCAGTTTGTGTCTCTCTCTCACCCACACTTCTGGTTTTGGGGGGGACCCCCTGCTGTCCCGCTGCCCTGGGGTGAGAAGCTGGCGGTGGGGGTCCCTTCATGGCCACCGTGGGAAACCCATGTTGTCCCCATGGGTGTCCAACCCGAAGTGCCCTTTAGCTCTTCCCCCCCCCAGGGGGGTGGCAGAGGAAAGGGGGGGCCCTGCCCTTGCTCCCCAGCCTTGGGGACACCCTCACCCCCACGCTTGCCCCCTGCTCCCCTGTCTCTCCTCCCC
>NW_010401025.1:0-294 GCF_000710305.1 Buceros rhinoceros silvestris
GCGTGAAACCGCCTGTCCCGCGCGGGAAGTCGGCGTCAGTGCGGCGCCTGGCCGCAGGCGTCCCGTCCCCTCGGAGGCGAGCGGAGCTGCCCGGCGTTCCCTATTCCCTGTTGTTCTTAGAAAAATCCTCTTGCCCAGCCTCGCGTGTTTGGTCCCCGGATAGTTGGGAGCGACGGTTTCTCCTGCAGCTCCGACGGCTGCGAAGCAACGAGCCGTGTTCCCAGGGCACCCAAAGCAGCCGTTCCTGGGGCACCTCAGCTGTTCCCGCGGCCCCTAGCCGGGCCGGCGGGAGAT
>NW_010401025.1:538-823 GCF_000710305.1 Buceros rhinoceros silvestris
CCCCCTCGGAAAAGTAGTTATCAGCTGTTTGCTGTCAAGCTGGAGGAGAGGGGTCACCCTGCTGGGCTCTGCTGGCCGCTGGGCTGAGCTGGGAGGCACTGGGTGAACTGGCTGCTTGTTCACAAGGGAGCGAGTCCATGTTTGGGGAAAAGAATGGAGATTTTCACCCTTGTGTCTCCTCCTCGGCACAGTGGTGTGTGGCTTGTGGCCGCTGCGCTGGGCTCCGGGCTTGGGCTTGCAGAGGATGCTCTCGGCCGCGGGACGGCTGGTGGCCTCGGAAGGAGG
>NW_010401025.1:928-1417 GCF_000710305.1 Buceros rhinoceros silvestris
GATCCCTGCCCGCCGCTGGCATTCCCCGCCAGTGCCGCTGCTGTTTGCGGAGCTAATTGGCCACCAGACCGGTGTGAATGTGCAAACACGAGCGAGCGCAGCCGCCAGCCTCGGTGCAGCTGCCAAAGCTGCAGGCAGGAGCTGCTGCCACCACCGCCACCATCCGCGGGGTTTCCCAGCCTCCTGCGGGGGCCATCCGGCCCGGGGGCAACCGGGATTGCGGTCCTGGCTGCCTGCTTTGGGGCAGAAAGTCCTGCTGGGGCCCAGCTCCGCTCCGATGAGCGATGTCACCGAAGGGTGACGGAGCAGGAGGGGCTGTCAGCAGCCGGCCAGGGCTGGAGGAGGAGAAGGACATCCCGGGCTCAGCCCCTCGCCAGCTGCTCCTCTTCCTTGGCTGCTGATGGATCGCTAATTGCCGGCTGTGGTTCGCTGCTTAACCCCGGGCAGGGTCTGTCAGGGAAGTGAGGCATCCCCCTGCCCGGGAAATTT
>NW_010401025.1:1568-1863 GCF_000710305.1 Buceros rhinoceros silvestris
GCCCCTTGGAGCAGGACCCTGCCGCTGTCACCCGCAGAGGGCTCAGGGCTGCTGGAGAGCATCAGTGGGGTCCTCCAAGGTGTGTGTTGTGGTGTTGGGAGACCCTCAGCAGGGTGCTGGGGGAGGAGCTGGGTCCTCTTGCTTTGCCCCTTCCCGAAGAACTGCAGCCCCGTGGCCTCGCTGTGCTGGGGACAGCAGCTGGGTGGTGGCACATGGGGACATCCCCACTCCTCTCCGCTTCTTGCCTCCATCCCACCACCACCGTCTGACCTGAGCGTGCTCCTGCCCGTGTCTG
>NW_010401025.1:2049-2291 GCF_000710305.1 Buceros rhinoceros silvestris
CCTTGCTCGTGTCTCCTGAGCTGCCCCACCTCGCCTGGAGCCAGAAGAGGTGTCCGAGTGCCGCGGGGCTGGAGGAGGAGCTGGCCCCGGAGGTGCTGCAGGGTGGTTTCCCCGGGGAAGAGTCTCCAACAGATGCGCCAGACCAAGAGCAGGTTTCTCCTCTAACAACATCTGGAGCTGCTGGAGAGGAGCTGGGCTCTGCCTATTACCCGCCTGGCTGCGGTCACCAGCCACCGGGTCCC
>NW_010401025.1:2447-2809 GCF_000710305.1 Buceros rhinoceros silvestris
GCCGCAGCCGTGCTGCCCCGGTGTCGCCGCGGAGGGGAGGCTGCCGGCAGCTGGGAATGGAGCGCTGCACTTCGTGGCTGCCGAGCGAGTTATTAAAACACGGTCCTTGGAGAGGGCAGCGCTCGCCCCGGAGAGCCTCTGTGTCAACAGAGAGAAATTGGATCTTCGCGGTGATGAAACTGGGCTAAATAGAAGAGAATTAGGGACGTGGCGAGTGTTTCTCAGGCCACGTCTGCGGGCTGGAGGCATCTGAGGGATCTGAACGGAGGGTGTTTTCCTCCAGGGCTGCGTCTGCCCCGCTGGGGTTGGTGTCCCTGGACCCCCCTGTGGGGGCTGTGGGGCTCGTCCCAGGATGCTCCTGC
>NW_010401026.1:0-2596 GCF_000710305.1 Buceros rhinoceros silvestris
TATATCTGTATATACCTATTTATGTATTTAATACCGCCATTCTCTCTTTTGTATTTCTGTCCTACCCAAATTTAAGTGATTGATTTCTGGTTCTCATTGTTTTTGAAGTAATTTTCTTTCACCCCCTTAATCGTTAGCCTGCTATGCTGTGTTTCTTTGCCTGTAGCCATAAGCCCCATTGTTTCTTATTAGCTTGAACATTTTAATTCTTTTGGTTAGCTCTCTGAGAGTTGAACCTCTCCCTGAAGCGATTTGTCGCTCTACAACCTTTTCCTTCTTTTCAAACTGAGACCCCGAGGCACACTGCTGGCTCATATTCAGCCGGCTGTTGAACAACATTCCCAGGTCTTTTTCCAGTGAGCAGCTTTCCAGCCATTCTTCCACAAGCCTACATGGGGTTGTTGTGACCCAAGTGTAGGACCTCACCCTTGGTCTTGTTGAACATCTTAGGACTGTTCTCAGCCCATCCAGCCTGCCCAAATGAAGAGTTATGAGGTGTTCTGAGTTGATGCCCCAATGGGTAAACAAGAAAGCTTTGAACTTCCAACTCCTTAGGTATCTATTAGTTTTAGGAGCCTTTCCAAGTCTTATTAAAACAAATTCAATTTCATCCTGGTGGTGAAGTAGATTTGTTATTTATTCTCCCGATCTTCATCACAGAATCACAGAATCATTTGCTTTGAGAGACCTTTAAGATCATCAAGCCCAATCATTCACCCTGCACTGCCAGGTCACCACTAAAACTTGTCCCCAACACCACATCTATACACCTTTGAAACATTTCCACAGATGGGGACCCCACCACCTCCCTGGGTAGCCTGTTCCAATGCTTTACAACCTTCTCTGTAAAGGGCCCCTTTGTCATACATCTAATAAGCAATCTAAAAGCATCTTTTATGCATTTTTCTAGAGTTAAATAGTTCTTACAGAAATATGCCCCTATGTAAAATAGGGATAATGATACTCCATTGTAAAACACTTGAGATCTTCAGATGCAAAATGCTAGATAAGTAAGTATTATCATAATAAGCATGTCTTTCATAAAAACCAACAGTTATAATGCAAATCAGATTCATTGTCAAGAGAAGTAAACAATGATAGCCTCACAAATACATTATTGCATTGAACAACACTCAAAGATACAGACGGCAATTATTTGAAAAATACTAAGAAGGTAATCTTAAAGAAAATTATGCTGAAAGTTTATCTAGAAAAAAAAACCCGTAACATGTTCTGGCAGACTGCTTCCTAGACGTGAGCTTTTTTTTTTCTGATAAAAAGAAGAAAGAATGCTGATAAACACTACAATTATTTGTTTACTACTGTGTCTAAATGGGCAATAAGGAAAAACAATCAATCAATCGAACTTTCAAAGTTTGGGGTTTTTTTATTACTGTGAGGCTAAAATGTATGTGTAACTAGTGCATCAAAATTATGGTTTAAAAAGTAATCCTTTTTAAGTTATTCTAATTTGCTCAACATAGCTTAGAGTCTTGTGGAGAAGATCATAAGTAATGAATATCTTTTTTGGATACTATTCACCTCATTAGCAGTCTTTAAAATAAAAATTATAAGGCACTTATGTTGACCTTGAAATACATTCTCTGGGAATAGAGATCCATCAAGACTTCCAGTCAATAGTATTCAATTACTTAATTATTCTTACACAAATTTCGCTAACTGCTATTCAATATTTACTAAGAAAGATATTCAACCATGTTTTCCAAGGTGTTTTGTATTACAATAAAATTCATAAAATACTTCAAACAATGAGTAAACCAGGAAAATCTCGCAGAGAACACTTGGTTTGAAAATGTTTCTGTGTCTCCTCGTGAAAGGCAATATTCAGTGGAGTCTCTATAATGTGCTACAGAATTCACCTAACACACTAGCTCTAGGACAATGTAAATTGGAGCAAGTTTGAATCATGTTAGTTGAATTACGTTATTTTTAACATGAAAGCAGGAAAGAATCAGTTCTTTAAAAAATAATTAATCATTGCATTTCAGTTTTTCCACTGGCAAAACAAGTGTGAGTCAAAAAGAAAAACATTTGAACATAAGGGAACTAGAATTTGGATTTTGGCAACTACGCTGAACCAACCTTGCCAAACAAGTGAGTGAATGAGTTGGTCCAGGCCTCTCTCTGTAAGACTTGAGGACTTTCATGCATGAATCCTCTCCCAGGAATGTCCAGGTATAACTCAACTATAAAGAAGAGTCAGACATTTTTGGAGTTTGGAAGCGAAGCAGTTCTTACAGAAAGTGCTCCTTCTGACACGCATAGTGCAGGAAAAAAACATTATGAAGTTTATTTAATGACAAGTTTAGAATATGTATATTTGTTTAATATCAATCTTTTAAAATATTTTGACAGCTTACGGATCTCTTACAGTGCAGAATAGCTCCAATTACTTAATTATACATTTTGCCCCAAATTTACTTGTTCATATGTGATACTATTCATCCAAACAATTATTTTGTAGTTTTAAGTGGAATATAGAAAACAATATATCAGAGACATCGACTGTTAATTACTACTTCTCTGTTCTACTTAAGAGACAACTAAGGTGTTGTTTTGGGTTTTGTTTTGTTTT
>NW_010401027.1:0-240 GCF_000710305.1 Buceros rhinoceros silvestris
GAGAAGATCCACAACGTTGATGGGCTCCTCCTGCCCCTCTGACATCACTGGTGCAGCTGGGAGCTGCTGCAGTGGCTTGGGGGGTTTCAGTGGTGGATTCTCCTCCCCCATCCTGTCCCTCCCATTGGGTTTTGATGCTTTGAGGGGGAATAAATTCCAGTGGAGACCCCAGACCTGACCCCGGCTTGACTCTGCCAGCCCTGGCAGACAAGGCACCAGTAGCACCAGTAGCGGCAGCGC
>NW_010401027.1:1268-1590 GCF_000710305.1 Buceros rhinoceros silvestris
GAGCACTTTTTTCCCCGGCCCCCGCCACATCCACACGGGTGAGAAACCCTTCACGTGCACCGACTGCGGCCAGAGCTTCACTGACAGCTCCAACCTCTCCAAGCACCGCCGCGTGCACACCGGCGAGAAGCCCTTCAGCTGCGCTGACTGTGGTAAAAGCTTTGCTGACAGCTCCAACCTTTCCCGGCACCGCCGCGTCCACACCGGTGAGAAGCCGTTCGTCTGCAGTGAGTGCGGCAAGAGCTTTGCCGACAGCTCCACCCTCACCCACCACCGCCGCATCCACACTGGTGAGAAGCCGTACAACTGTGGCTAAAGTGGC
>NW_010401027.1:1606-2227 GCF_000710305.1 Buceros rhinoceros silvestris
AAAAGCCGTACCAATGCAGTGACTGCGGCAGGAGCTTCAGTCACAGCTCCAACCTTAAGAGCCACAAGAAGATCCACCGTGGTGATGGGCCCCTCCTGCCCCTCTGACATCACCAGTGCCACCGGGAGCTGCCACAGCAGCCACAGGGGGCCCAGTGGTGGATTCACTGTCCTGTCCTGACCATCCTGGTGGGTTTTGCTGCTGTGGGGAACAATAAATCCCAATGGAGATCCCAAACTTAGCTCCCGCTCTGCTCTGCTGGCCCTGCTGGATGTGGCACCAGTTGCATCCGTGCTGTCGCTCCCAATTCCAGGCAGAGCCCCTCAATGGGGCTTTTTGGGGTGGTCAGAGCAGGGTGGGCCCTTCTGCGGGGTGTTTGCAGATGGGGGGTGGAAAGAGCCCTGCCGCTGCCCCAGGGGGGAATTGGGGGACGGAGGTGAGGGGAGCCCCGCAAGGGTCCCCTGCCCTGAGGTGCCACAGGGTGGGGATGGGGAAGGGGCTGGGACACCAAGAGAAACTGCCCGGGAGGAATTGGGTGTCAGGATGGGAGTCGTCACAGGGAGAATCTTGGCACTGGAGCTGCCGGGGTCGGGCACTGGCGCCTCTGGACCCGCTGTCCGG
>NW_010401028.1:0-18691 GCF_000710305.1 Buceros rhinoceros silvestris
GGGGTGGGGTGGGGCTAGGCTGTTTATGGTGCTCCTGGGTTGCTATTATCTGTATCTGAAGCGATGCTCCTTGTCTTTAATTCCTACATAACTTCATCCTGATGTTTCCTAAGTGCAAGTGTTTGTCAGTCAGTTACCCCCCATAGGGGTGAGAATCACGTCTTCTCTTAGCCCATGAAATATTTTCTGCCTCCCACTTGTCTTGTTGCCTTATAGCCTCCAAATAGAGAAAAAGAAAGGGTTGCTGCAGCTTTTATTAATTATTTACGTGCTGTTATCAAACATTCCTAGAGCGCTGTAAATTTACAGGCTTTAGTACAAACTTGGAGAAAACAAGTTCCCTGCTCTAGAGAATTTACAGTGAAGAAGAGACAACAGAGGTGAAGATATAGAGCCAGTGGTTGTAGTAAAGTAGTGCAGGATACAGGAGTTTTGATAAGAAGGGATTGCCGTAATACATGGTGTGATGGAGAAGGAGAGCAAGAGTGTTTGGGTGCATGCAGAGTGCCCGAAGAGGAGGAAGAGGCAGCAGTAAAAGCCAGTAACAAATAACATGCAGGGATTACAAGGAAAGCAAAAGGATTGACCTGATTTGTGTGTTTACCACTCAGCATCTTAGTAGTGCTCTTTCACTCCTGAATATAATCGTTTAACTCAACGGGTGGCAGAGGCAAGTGCGTGTTTCAAATAGAGACCAACACGATCAAACCGGTCTCCACCATAGCTAGTTTGTGTGTGCACCAGTTAGTGACGGTTCCCGAGCGTCGTCTGAAACAATGGGAAATGGCCCTTTCAGAGGAATAAATGACACATTCAACCCCTAGCACAGGGCTTGCTTTGGACCAGTGAGAGTAGCCACTGTATTTCTGCCCTTCCCAGAGGCAGCAGCATGATGGCAAAGTGCTGCATCAGATGCCCGCTGAAGCTGTTTTTTAACTCGGTCTCTAACCTCACACAGAACCATGATAATTTTCTCCTTTTTTTTTTCTCTAATACGATTTTATTTTTAGATGCATGAAAGGATGAGCACGGCGAGTAAATGTGTATGTAAACAACACAGCGTAAGCAGAGGTGAATAGGCCAGACTTAGCTTACAGAAATCCACAGATGCTGACATGTTTTCCCAGTGACTTTGGGATGGTATTACGCATTGTGCAGCAGTGTACATTGGGTGGTAGCGTGTACTTGTCCTGTGTGGTACATCTGCTGCTGTGGAGATGACTTGAAATAACAGACTGTTAAATGGCATAATATATGGTAGAATAATCAGTCATAGCATAAATAAAATAGAAGTTGTTTTCTGGAAAAAGCAATGTGTGTGGGCGTGACGCTGTCTCACCTTGTTCTGGTCAGTGCAAAGGGCTGCTCTGAAGCACTTCTGACCATGTCTTCAAGCATCACTTCTTTTCTGATCCAATGCTGTTTGCAGTACTGGGGAGCTGTGGCGTGTGTGCAGAGACCGGATCCACCTGTGTTTAAGTCCCCTGCTTCAGCGTGTGCCTGAGGAGAGCGGTGCTGGAACCTGGGGCCGGTGCAGGAGCAGTTCTGGGCAGGCAGTGATTTGAAGACTGGCCTGGCGGTGACAGTGCCACGTCCTGTTACAGGAGCAGGGTTTGTCCCGTAGGTCTGAAACTGGAAGGGTGACTCCTGGGGACCATAAAGCCCCTGGACTTTGCTTTGGCACTTTAAAGTGGTTCTAAAATCTCTGGAAGCCTTGTTATAATGTTGTTATAGAACAGGCGTAATTGTGGTCACTGTACGAATTCTGAGCAGGACAAATATTTGGTTGTGTGATTTCACCCTGAGCTGAAAAGACCTTGCTGTTGGCCTTCTGTATGTGCAGTTGCATTTATTTACTTATTCACGGTAACTTTCTTTTCACTAACTGTAAGAGGGAATATTTTAAGATACAGGTGTCTGTGGAGGAAAAGATCAGCCAAAAGCATTAGACGGGAGTGAATACGTCATGAGCAATCTTGTACTTGCCTATTATAGCAAAATAGCATAAAAGAACAGAACATCTGACTGTGATGCAAGTAGCAGGTCCTTCCCTGGCAGGGCAGCAATCCTCTTGAGGCTGTCACCTGTCGCAACTTGAGCGATTGCTGATTGCTTCTGTGAAAGCAGCAGCTTCAATCGGATTTTTAGTGTGTCGCCTGTGCAGCTTTGCGTTTGTGTGTATGTAGAAGATGTTTCTGCAATACCGAAAAACATAGGAAACACTCCCACAAGTCTGAGGTTCACCTTTGAAGTGTAGCATTGAACACTCTGAAGCCGCAGAACAAACCGTATTGTGCCCATTGTGCTTCGGTTTGGAAAAGTGGGCGAAATGCAGCGTTTGGCTGACGGTGAACGCTGCCCATGCCTCCTGGTGATCTGCCTTTGCACCTGGCACTGGTGCCATGCTGCTCCACAGAGCGAGCCCTCATTGTTTATAGCTGCTCTTGGTGCCAGACTTCAGAGCCAGCCACGCGCCCCCAGTGCTGGCTGCTCCCGCTGGCGTTCAGTGCTCAGTGGTTTCATGGGAGGAGCTGATGCCCCTGGTAACTGGCTGTACTGACGGTACAGAGGGCCTCAGCCACACATCTGGGGTTCACCTTGAGCACTGCAAGGAGTCAGGTTTGCATCCAGACTGTTTGTCTTGAGCCAATGCCTCCTTCAAAGAAGAGGTAATTAAAATAACTTTAATGTCTGTCTTGGAGTCATCATGTCGTTTGTTCTGGCAGCAGATGTGACAAAACTATCGTACTTATTTTAAGTTTTCGGTGTTATCTTAATGGCCCAGAAATTTTTTAAAGGGGGTTTAGATTGTGTGGAATACAGTGACAACTGCATTAATGCCAATGCCTCTATGAGCATGGCTTTTCAATATCCTCGTTTTATGGTCTGTGGTAGGCAGGCTTGAACTGCTTTATTGTTTTGCTCTCTTTTAGTGAATCAGAGTAATTCCTCACGGTAATAAAACAGAGACCTGAACTGGCAAAAATCTGATCCCTAATTGACCTTATCTTGCTGCCAGTCTGATGTAATCCAGATTCTGATGTGATTTTGCCCTCCTTTCTCATGAATAATGAAAAAATACTCACTCTCATTGATTACAAAACCTAGTTTTTCTTAGAAAAATGGGGAAAAAAAAAAGGGCAATGCCCCGAAATCTTTCAGGCATTTTTCACTTTGAGAGTATACTTTATTGGTTTCCACGATTAAAAGTGGTTGCCATTTTTAAATTGAACATGTTGCTGGTACGACTCTGCAGTCTTGGTTACATCTGTGTCCCTGCGTATGGCAGTCCCTACAGTGGTAAAATTCTGCTCCAAGTGCAGCGCAGCAGCTAAAAACTTTAGGACTTGACTGTGGCAGGAGGCAGATGTAGATGTTCTTTCTCTCCCCCTTTCATTTTTTTAAGTAGGAAGAAAGAAATTGTGTTATATATTTTTAATGAAATGGTATTCAGATTAAAGAATTATAAGACAGACGTGTAGTAACCTACTGATTACTTTGTAGTTGGAGTTACCCTTGTAGTAGCCGAAATCACTGGTAAAATGGTGGTACAGAAAATACACGTTGTTTATTAAAGAACCATTGCTAGATGAAATTAAGATTAACTTTTAGGTTTTTAAAATCAATGCAATATAAAAATCAAAGCTAAGAGTACATTTTATGGATTTTCAATCCTATTGGTGTTTATTAAACCACAATTCTTTAGATTTCTATCTCTCAGATACTCTGTCATGCAATAACACAGCATTGTCTAAGACGAAAATTAACTTGGACCCAAATGAGATCAAACTGATTTCTTCATTTTCGTTCCTCAGACTGACAGAAATGCGTGCAGTAGAAAAGTCAGAAAAACATAATAATTAGATTTGAAAAGTCCTTGCTACTTTATACATCACGGATAGTTTTAAGAATAAAGACGGGCAAAGTTCTTAAAAAGACCAAGAGGACCCCCTATTTAATCCCGGATTACTATAAAAATTACAATAGAAATTGAGGATTACAATCCAGTCTGCAGAAGTGCTTCTGCCATGTTGTATCAGTCTTGTCCACCTCCTCTGTGCTCTTCTGGACCGTAGTTTATGGTACACAGACTTCTCAGGGAAAGCAAAAATGCCCCCTTCAGGGATGGGGTAGGCAGAATTTCCCCGCCAGCCGTAGCGACGTTTTACCACCAGTGAGGTAACCAGGTATCTTATATATGCCAACACAAACGCATTCTGTATTTAGTTAGTTAGATGTATGTATTATTATACATGATCGTTTTATTATGGTAATTTGAAGTATGTTGGCTAAAGTGCCTATATATAAATATATAAGAAATAATTGTATATATCAATTGGGGAAAAAGAGAAAAAATGGACCGTGTGTGCAAAAAATGTTGAAAGGTTGGGAAATGTAATCTTCCTAGCTGTATTTTCACTTATCTTGGGCAGAGGGGACTATTTGATTTAGCTAATCCCAGAGCTTTTAGGGGTCTTTTTAGGGGTCAGGAATAAAAACCTCAGTTATCTGTGCTGGGGCCCTACCTTTTAAGTATGAGAATAGGATTTCGGATGTCTAAAATATTTTTTGTTCTTGGTATTCTCCCTGTCAGAAGTTAAATTCAACTTTCTGACTGCCTCTGAGTTGATAAAATTCCTCATTTTCCTGGCTGCTGCAGGCTTTTCCTGGCCCACATGTCTAATGTGAAAAACAACAAGAGAAGTTTTTGTATTTTGAAAATGTTCGGAAAACCAAAGCAAATATAACAGGGAGAAAAGGGCACGCCCTATTTCTGTTTTTTCTTCCCCTCTGCAGGTCATCTTTAAACTGACTTCATATTTCTTTTTAGAATGAAAATCTCAGTCATAAATCACAATCAACATTATGGTAGAGACGCTGCAAAAACCAGTTATCATGTAGAGAGGAAAATCCAACTGAAGCTTAAGTGTAGGTAGCAGCAACCTGCAATGTGAGGTTGGAGTGGAAGGCAGCCACTTTCTTTGAGCAATAGCCATAAATATTTACACTTCTAAACCAATTATTAATTCATGACCCACAACAGTCACGGAACACACAGGGTTGACGCTCAGCTGTATTTTTATTTTTTTAAAGCAACACCTTTAATCCCGGGGTGCTTTGTGCATGAACGAACTGCCATGAGTTTCCACTCGTGGCAGGTTCACGAACATCACGTCAGGCTGTGGCTGGGCCGTGGGTGCCAGCTGGTACCGCGTAGTGCCCATGGCTCCTCTTTGCCTCCCTGTCCTGGCGCAGGGCTTCTCTCCAGATGTATCAGGTGCTGACAGTAGCGATTCCAGATAGAGTTGCTTTACCCATTTGCTTGTTTTTCTTATTTTTTTTTCTTAATTTAAGTTTGAGCAATGAAAATCGTCTATGCTGGTATCAGCTGCATGCTGAATTTAGTGGGAAAACCTCGTAGCTGTAGAGAAGCTGTAGAGAAGGTCGAAATGCACTATTCTCTCTTGCAGAAAAAGTTGTTGCAGCTGTTTGATGGAGGACCTGCGTTCCCCCTTGGTTCAAAGCGGGCATGGGGGAGATGTGCGCCTGTAATTGTGAGACTGTAGACTGTTTCATAAGGTATTTGCATAAGAAGCCGAATTAGATTAGTTTAACTTAATTCTGGTGTTTCCTAACCTCCCAGTCTTTGACTCAGCAACCTTAATGTTATTTTAATAGAGTTTCTTGAGATTAATACAGACAAAGAGTCCCCATAGGTCCCACAAATCTGATAACCACATGGAAAATCTAACAGGAGGCGTTTCAGAGAAAGCAGGAAAATGCATGTTCATATGGAAATGAGAAACTGGCTTTCAGAAAAACTCCTGTAAACTACCACAAAAAGAGGGTGAAATCTTCATCCCTTTGAAATCAAAGGGATTTACTTGAGAGTTTATGTGATTAGCACTGATCTGCTGCAGTGGAGGCAGAAGGATTTTTTTTTAAGAAGCCTTTAAAGTGACATAGTGAACTATTAAATTCTGTATATTTCTATAGTAGTATTCTGTAGGATCACATCATGTTTCTCACAGCAGAAAATTCGCTTTTTAAGGATACTTATTTACATTATTTATACTCTAAAGACAAAATTCAGGCTGTTAAAAAAAAAAAAAATTCTATGTTAGTTGTTGCCTGAATAGTACTTCCTGTTCACTGAAGTTCTGGGGTGGTATACTGGAGGAGCACAGATTCTTTGCAGATTATATTAACAATGGATTAAGAAAGCCACAATAGGAATTATCTACTTGATCTTCCACAATTAAGCATTAGTCTGGTTTAAAGCTGTAAAGTATCAGGCAGCACAGCAGTGCAAGTCCTAATTAGCATCGTAGCTAATGCATATATTGGTGTTCATGTGAAATAAACATGCCAAAGAGCTTAATACTTGCATTATTTTAATGCTTGTGGGGTTTTATCATATTAATTACAAACCAGAATGACAAAACAGTGATGTAGATACCCTCCTTATTAATTACAGCAAAATACACTAATACATTGACATTTTTCCCCTCTGTTATAAGAACAGAAAGTCAGGAATGACTTGCTGCCCTCACCTTGCGCCCTGATTGAGATTATAGAAAAAGATACCTTGAGCTACTTCAATTTGCCTCCTTTTCCCCAAATTTTTACCTTCACCTTTTCAAGGCATTTTCAGCTGTTGCAAAGCTTAGAAATGTATTAGGTGAAATGTTCATGTAACTGTTGGCTTCAGAAGGTTTAAAGAATGATGTGAAACGTGGTGAGGTTTGTGATTTACAAGTAAGTGTGACCATTAGTGTGACAGCGACAATCTGTCATTGCAAAGGTACAGCTCGCACTTCTGCTGGACCCATGACGGCCCTTGGGTTTCATCCAGTTTTTGGGGACAACACAGAAGGAAAAGTGCATACACTTTTCCCCCCAGGGGTTTTCAAATGGGTTGTTACATTTTTGTGAGTCCCTGGCCCAGAGTGGGGAACCCCCCTGATACAGAGAGGCAGCGGGTGTCTCTTCAGTGTGTCCGCCTGAGTCCCTTCTCTCTCACCTTAGTTAGGTTACAGGTTATATTAGACAATCACCCCTCTTTGGCTGTAAAATCTCCATCCCCTCCTCCTCTTGCTTCCTTCCCCCCAGAAAAAAGCACATCGCACGGCAGCAGAACCAACAGCGCGATTGCAAGAGCAGAACTGTACAAGACAGAAAGGAGGTTAAAAGCCCTTAAAACATATGGCATGCTTTGGCTTAATAGGAAGTAGGTGGCAATCTCCACAGGGATGCAGCATGGTTTTTTTGAAGCATTTGTTTCCCAAATACCTCTTTATGACTTTTCCACCACAGACATGCAGTAAATGAATGTAATGAGGATATGTGGTGCAGCATAATAAGAGACTTCTGTAAATGTGACAGTGATGAGTTTGATGAAAGAGGAGGTGACAACCAAAACAAAGAGAAAAAGTGCTGTAAGGACTATGTAGAAATTAAATGCAGGTGCTGTTTCGGGTATTGCTGTACAGCCTGCTGATACTGTTTACTTCCCTGCTGAGGTAGAAATCTTTCTCTGCTAAAAGCCTTCACAAGAGCTCTGAGGATATCCCTGTACAGCACTGTATTACAGGACACACATTTGAGAGGAAAACTGTTAAAGCCACCTCTTAGTTTTATTGAATTATTGCTGCTCTGAGAAAAAAAAATATACTTTAGGAAAAACCCAGCTGTTAAATGTAGCACTTTTGGAGCGAGCATGTTTACTTCAGTGTGGCATTTAAAATGTATTTATCCCAAAATCAAGCTGCAAAAGCCACGGTACTGGATGTAAGAAACAGATTTACAGATCTGGGTTACCACTTGTGCAAGATCTGGCTCTGAGGGCACTTTCAGCAGCTGTGGCCAGCCCTGTGAGGGGTTAGGCTGAGGGGTCAGGCAGGGGCTCTCTGTGGTGGGACCTGACCCCCTGTGCTACTGCAGCAGGTGTCAGTGCGGGGAGGCTGAGGAGCACCAGGCATGGGCTAAATTACAGGTTAGACATGGCTGTGTAGCTTATTTCCATCTCTTCCTGCCTCCTCCTCTCCTTCTCTCCTTCTCTCCCTCCTCTTTCTCTCTCTCTCTTTCTCTCTGAAGTGTAGCCTTGCTGCTGATGCAGGATTGTAGAGCCTTGAGCGTCCTGTGGCCATTCACAGAGCACTGTGGCAATTTATTTTTCTTTTATTACACAAAAAAATCACTCCATTTCCTCACTCTCTGACTGTACGCAGCCTCTGTTCCTCAGGATGCAAAGGTAGGAAATGGAGTGTGTTCCTATAAAAAGTAGGTGGGAATTTTAGCCATTGTCTAGAAGCCCTCACAATACTGTGATTGCCGTGGCAGGGGAATAATGAGCCACTATGCCGGGCTTCCAGCTAAATGGGGCTTTGTCCTGTCTACGCGGCAAAGGCATCCAGAAGAATGCAGAGCAGTTTTCCAGCATACAATGAATCACTCAGTGAGGCCAAATGACACTCTCCAAACACTCGTCCCAGATATTACAGCTGTTGAAGGAAGCTGCTTACGAAACAAGGGTAGGCTCAGTCGCTTCGTGACCTTACAGTTCCTGCGCTGTAGGAAATAGTTGGGGTAACTCTCTGCAGGAACAGCATTGCTTTTAAACCCATGCAGCTCTGCAAATGGAACTACTGGAGTGTTAGAAAGATATTACGTTGGGACCTGACCTGGTAGGATGTACTCTGAAAGCAGCATTTTGGCTAGATGGCACATCTTTCATGAGAGAGAGGAGTATTTAGTTCAGAAACTTGGCAAAACAAAGGAAAGGAATACCAGGAAATGGGACATTCATCTCTCCTGAGCCAGGAAACCTATTACAGTTGTAACATACTTGGTGTAATGGACTTTTCCTTGTACGCTCAGCTGTGCTGCAGAGGGAGCTCTGTCAGTATTTAGGTACGTAAGAGGGAATCTGGGAAGTTGTGCAAAGCAAAGCAGATAGTTTAAGCAGTAAGGACCTGAAAATAATCTCCTGACTGGGTTTACGATGTGGAAGAGTTCCAGGTGTGGATGCTGTGACTGCCGTAGTGGGGTGAAACACTGTAATCTAGCTACTCCCCTGATCAGCCACCTAAGCTGTATTTTATATTGCCCTGTATAAGCTCTCGAATGGTCTGTGAGCAGCAACAGTCGCTCTTACGCATTAATGCAATGGGAATATATTATTTACAGATTATACTTGCCTTCAATTTCTATCCATTTTTTTCCTTGAAAATTTCATGTGTTTCAGAAGTAGGTACAGTCATAGGTGAGACCATATTCCAGCTAGTTTTGGAAACAAGGTTTTATTTGAACACTATCCACTGCTGCATTGCTTTCTTCATGCATAAGCAGTTTCATGTCGATAATATGCATTATTAAACTTCACTTTCATTTTAATAAATTTCTGTTAAGAGGGATTGTGGCCCAGCGATTCACAATATTTGTATGGCTGCATAAGTCAGAGAAGAGGAGACTGTGCAGTCAAGGGAATTACGCTTGGCCACAGCCTTTTTCATGAAGTAACGTTTACCTGTAAAGCAACATGAATAAATAATTCCTATGCAGACACTTTAGGAGAAAAACCAGAATTAATGGTATAAGCTTAGGTCTTAATTAATGGTATAGCTAGGTCTGTGCTAATCATAAATGAGTAGTTTCTGATAATTAGAAGTTATTGTGTGTGTCAGTAGCCAAGCGAGGTCTTGCACTCTCTTTCTGCCCTCGGGATTTAAACATAGTGCACCCAGCAATCATCTCCCTTGTCCATGCTTTGGTTATCAGCTGTCACAGAACAGTTTAGTTGATTTTTTTTTTCCTTTTCCCTAAGATACAAATTTTCTGTGATCCTGAGGCCAGATTTTGATATGATAAATCACACACACATTCACTAAAAACCCAAAGATCAAGGTGATAGCTGGGAGAAATATAAACACAAACTGTTGTATGTTGCGTACTCTGGGATGTAAATCTGTGCCCATTTACTGGCCTATTACTATGTGTGGAATATGATGTGAAAACTGTGCATGCGTGTTCATTAGGGAAGTGGAACTGGTCCTCAGGGCACCTACTGTTACCCCCTGCAGACAGTTCTGCTTCTCCCCTGACACTGCTCTCCACAGGGACGTTGATCTCCCCAAGGTCCTGTGTCCTCTGCCAGTCTCTGCAAACGTCCTGGGTATCCTGTAGTGTCTAACAAGGTCTAAGATGTTCCGATTTCAGCAGCTGATCCGTGGCAGGATGCCTGGTTTTTGAGCTGTGGACCCGTCACTGACCCTTTCATTCGTTCTGCCCTCAGAGCAGTGACATAGAGAAAGTAGCAACGTGGAACTGGGAGAAATTTTTCTTCTGTATCTCGGTCCCCTCCTGTGCAGCAATCAGGAGCCTTCGGAGACATTTCAGGTTGACTCAGCTGCTCTTTTAGTGCTGTATTGGAATAGCTTCATTACAGTCGATGGGACTATTCCACTGAGTAACTTATTCAGTGGGGTGAGAAAGAAGCTCATAATATGATCAGAATAAAAGGCCCAATTTTTTCTTCTTTAAATGCACAAAATTCCCATTGACTTCAGTGTGAAAGGAAACAGGGATATCAGGCCTAATGCTGTCTGCCAAATGTAATTCTACCTGATGCGTCTGACCTTTATTTTTAGAACAATTTGACTGTTAAAGGGAAGTATGGAAATACAGGAGCATTTATCTATTTATGTAGGGGAAGAGTGAAATCACTTCTGTTCTTCTGTCTGGGTGCTGGAGCATTATAATGTGCCTGCCAAATCCGATGCGTAGTTTGGCCTTTGAGCTAGACAGCAAAGCCTTAAATGAACAAAAGAGCCATCAAAAGCCTTGTCTGAAGTATAGTGGGAGCATGTCGGGGACTGGAATTATGTGTAAGGATACCAGAGTCTTTATTTGACTCTTAAGTTTTATTTAAAAAGATTCAGATAGGAGAGAGTTAAGTCCTGGCCCAGAGTGAGTAAGGTAACCTGTAATTTTTTATGTCACAGAAGGTATGGCATGTACGGTTACAGGGATTTGCAGTGTCCGAGAACCGGTGCTGGAAAGACTCCGAGTTTCATTTTGCCTCGAGTAAAGCAACAGTTTACAACTGTTGTTCTGTGATTCCTCCCATTTATCTGAATACAATGATAAAATATATCTGCAGAGACTATTCCCCCGACAAGAATTGCTATGTGAAAATAAAGCACCAGATGGCATCCGGGAGCATCCCTGAGCCTGTGCTGAAAATGGTGCTAGAACCGGTTACAAACAACTAAAGCAACCATCTCCTCTTCCTGCTCATGGTGAGCGTGCTTAGACCCCAAATATCCCTTATTTTCCTCGTTTCTTGAAGTCTTCTGGCAGAGCCTTCTCTACATTTCAGAATAATTGTCCTCATTATTAGAAAAAGCCCATATATGGCTGATCTCATAACTATAAGAAAAATCAATGAACTCCTATAAAAAATGCCAATGTAGAAAGTGAAAGAGCGTGGGGCATGGACCCAGCAACTTCCTTGGCTCTTGGGTTATTTCTTTTGGAAACAACTTGTTTCAGGATTGGAATGAGACACTTCTATTCAATGACACTTGGATCATCTCTGTCAACTACCAGGTGTGGGGATGTGATTAATAGATCAGCCCTGTCACAGAAATAATTCTAGAATCATATATTTGTACTTTCAAAATCTCATACCTTTCCCCCTTGATTACGTAGCTGCTTCATAGCTCCTGTATGGGCTAAGCCTGGCATCCCTCTGCAGTGCATTGAAACAAAGTTGAACTCTATAAGGGAAAGATGCAATTTTAAAAAATTAGGTATTGTTTAAAAAATTGATTTTTAATTAAAAACCCTCATAAAAAGTAAACTGTAAAACAGAATTGTCACTATCTAATTTATAAATGCATTATTTCCACAAGGCATTTTTTATATGTCTTGCACTTTATGACTATCACATTTATCTCATTTAACATATATTTTACTGGAATAACCAAACTCATTTGTTTGACTGACAGGAAGAGAGAGGAGGAAACTTTTAAATTAATTTAGGATCTTGAATTACAGATGTGAACTGTAAAAGCTGAATGAGTTCTGGTACATATTTGAGAAGAAATCAAACCTGCAGTAATATATCTGATGCCAGCTCACATCCTTTTGTTGCACAGATTCTGTGTGCCGACAGAAAATGGGACCTGGTTTGAAACTCCTACCTGCACTCCTCAGCTCAATCCATTTCTCAGACGAAAAAT
Organism: Buceros rhinoceros silvestris; assembly: GCF_000710305.1. Taxonomy (NCBI): domain Eukaryota; kingdom Metazoa; phylum Chordata; class Aves; order Bucerotiformes; family Bucerotidae; genus Buceros; species Buceros rhinoceros. Next base: position 12,246 of record NW_010401028.1, read on the forward strand.
ATCTGTAATTCAAAAGCCATCCCTGATAACAGATAACATATATAAATCATATACTGGTATATAGGAATGAACGTATTTTAATAAGGTTCAAAACCTTATGCCATAGATCAGCTAAAAATGTCCTCTGTGATCAGCATCTTTTCATTACAAGTTGTTTTCCATACCTGTAGACTGTAACGTCCATCGCATGAGGACTGTTTTCCCTTTTGCGGGGGTGAGCGCTTGTAATATGTGTCATCTGTGATTTCTGGCAGTTCATGAGGAGTGCTGTTGTATTCCAAAAAGCATAACCTATGGTTTTGAGGCAAAGGGGAGAGCCATGTGGAGTTGGACTGGAATGGTGATCCCTTCCTAAAAATGTAAGGGCTGAATTCTTCTGGGAGCACTTTGGAGTGATTTAAGCTGCGTTTGAATGCATCTGAGACAACGTTTTTCCGGTGGAACATTGTACTATTGCCAGGTGAACTGTAATGCACGCGGACCAGACCTGTGGTTCAAATAAGGACACTCAGTTGACAAGTGGGTCTGTGAGCTGAGCTTAAATCTAAGCACCACTCCGGTTTCCCAGGGCTTTGGATCCACTTTATGACTTCTGGAAGGTCGTTTTTAATCTCCATTTCTCCTACCTCTGCAAATTCAAATACTTTGTAAAATCTGCTGGGGAAATGTGAGGTTTGCACAGTGTTGAGTCTATCTTAGTGTGGCATAATAATTATACTGCCAACACTGTAGCTAACAATACGTGCTGAACGCTACAGCGCTGTGAGTGATTCTAGTGTGCATCGTCTCATTACATCAGCCAGTAGTTTGTACCAGAGCTAACACATGACCCAGTTTACCTTCAAGATAATAAAAAGCTTCTTAGATTCATCAGATCCATGGAATAACCAGTTATTATGCTGATAATGGAAGAACAATCACCTGACCTAGGAGAATTTCAGGGAGAACGAATACTGCAGGCACTGTACAGCAGCTCTGAGTTGATTTGAATCTGTTTTCTACTAGACCAACCCTGACTACGTTCACCTCCAAGGATTTTTTCCGTTATCATGTCTTTACCTATTTACTAAACCACCCACAGCATTGCTTTTTTTTTATGGTGGTGGTAGCGATGGACACATCTATCAAAAACAAAGCAGCTTCAGGCCATATTTCTGGTTGGCACGAAATATTTGTGTAGCTCCAGTGGTATCTACTTTAAAGCACTGCAACTGTCGTTGCAAATTCTTGATCCCCATTAGTTGTTTGCCTAATGATGGTATTGCTTAAGAGAACGTGGATAGAAAATAGTTTGCTTTCACTCAAAATAATGCTGAAGTAATTAGACCTTCTTAGTTGCCTGAATGCTGCAAGTGCCATTAGGCTCTTTTTGCGCATGAAAGCAGAGCCATGGGAAAGCTACTTTAGCAAATCACATATAAAATGTATTCAGACGTTATTTTTGAAAGGTATTGCAAAAAAGTATACTTTTTATATATTGAAGTAATAAGTGGTTTAGCAAATCCCTTGCAAACTTGTCAAAATGTCATATCCAGGTACTGGATTGGAAAATTAGTAACTGCTGAAGTGTGTGTGAGTGTTTAAAGGTGTCACTGTGTGTGGCTGGCTGGGGGGTTTTAGCTTCTGGCTTTAAGGAGAGATGTTAATCATTGTGGCTGATATTTAAAATGTCAGAAGACCTTAGCATGAAGATATGGCTGGCTGGTGGATTTTAGCTTCTGGCTTTAAGGAGAGATGTTAATCATTGTGGCTGATATTTAAAATGTCAGAAGACCTTAGCATGAAGATAAAGGATTTAGAATGAGACTGCTGTGTCATGTTTCCTCACAGCACCTCAGCACCCGTTCCTTTTCTCGCTCTCTTATTTTTCAATTCAGAGGCACTGTAATAGCTGAAGTGGCATCCCCAAAACACAGGAACTAGCAGAGCGTGGAGCTGTGAGGTGGAGAAATGGATTGCTTAGCTGTTCCTTGCTCGTTGGTACTGCTCCCTTTTCTGATAGTCCTGTTGCAGCTCCTGGACTCTGTCACAGCAGTATGCAGGACCATTGCACCCAGTGGCACTGGCAGGGAAACACGGCTGGAATAAGGGAACCTTAGTTTATCACTTCCATCCTCACCTGCTTTCCTTTCCTTGGCTTTGGATAAGGCTCTGAAAAAATAAGGCAAATTTTCTTTTATATCAAGTTTCTTGGCAAGGATTTCACTGCTTAGTGAAAGTGGTTTTACAGGCTGGAAGAGACTAAAAAGGGTAAAGAAGAAAACTCTGGTTTGGTTTTTCTTATTTTTGAAAAGGCTGCGAAATGTGCTCAGGTAGCTGAAGCCTTAAATTATTTGAGTTTAAGCACATAGTTTTCACTCTGCCAGGTTAATTCTGCTCACCTTGGTAAAATCAAGCAAGTGATATGTGAATTTCTCTGTTCTGATGTTCAGTTGGGCAATCTGCTGCACCGGGGACGCCTGAAGGATTTGTTCAACACGTCCCCGAATCAAAGTGATCCATAAGTATCGAACAACAAGACTGTAATACCCTGTTCAGAAGCATTTAGGCATCTTGTCTAAACATAATTGCTGTCTTGGTTTAACTATTTTAGTTAGGGCTGTGTTTTTTTCCTACCAAATTTGACCGAAGGTAGGATCCCAGCTATCACCAGCTAAAGTTATACAAAGTCATATAAATTTTTCATTTTTAAAGATGACAGTGAAAGCGTTTTGTATCCTGAATAGCATTTTAGATGCTAGGAAATAGACAAAAAGACAAGATATTTTGCTTTTGGCAAGGTAACGTAGAGGCTTTGTGGCTGGTGTTCCGGCTTTAAAAAGAGAATGGAGGAAGACTGATGTCTTGATGAATATTAATTGACAAGTTTCCATGATTTTTCTACGAAACAAACTACTTCCTAAAACCAGTGATGAACTTCAGGGCTGTTATCTTGGTACCATTGTAAAGAACATTTGAGCCTCAGTCTTTTATCAATATTTCTAGCAGTCTGGGTGTTTTTATAAGCAGAAAAATTACTCTTGGGGGAGCAAACTACAGATTTGGCATCTGAGTTCACAAGTTACCTTCACTCTGATTACTAAGCTAGGGGTTTCTGATGGCCTGGAGAAAAGTGGGAGGTCATCTTTGTCCTCTGGTTGGTTTATGGTTGGTTTATGCTCCACAGTTAGGCTGAAATCTGTAGCTGAAATTGTTGTTAGTTAATGACTATTGACAGCTGCAGTGAAGAGAAAATGAGCAATCTCAGGATGCAGACCCTGAATATGAGTGTTAAGTTCAGACACATCAAATATTTCTTTATCAACTTTTTCAAGAGGCCAAAAGCTCTGGTAACCCAAGGCTGTAAAAAAACCCTGATAATTTTATCAGGCAACGCACTGTGTATATTTTATCCAGAGGAAGCAGGTGCATATTTGCAAGGGGATTTTTAGGTGTGTTTTAAGCCTATCCCATTCAACTCTTAAAGAGAAGGTACTTTCAGTGACTTCAAGTCAGAGATGCTGCCAGTTAGCTTTTACCATTCCTTTCAGAAATCAGATCCTTCTACTTCTCTCCTTCTTGTAAGTGGCTGCTTTTTCCTCTCTCAAGTCTCACCTCCATCACCTCTCATAAGCTGTCACTGTACTGCGGAGACAGAGAGGGAGGCTGAGCACCAAGGTCTCAGCGCTCGTTCCCGAAGGGCTGCGTGTAAGTGATGTGCCGCACAGCATCTGCCATCACCCACCAGCTGAGGCATCACCGCTGTGATCCTCCTGCTTCTGACATGCAGGGTGAGACTGAAACCTGGGGTTACTTTCAAGCCCAGGCTTCCCCGTCAGATTGCGTGCGCTGTGCTCACAGCTACCCTCTTCATAAGGCATTTTATAGAATTTGTACCGCTGTGGGTGAGGATTTTGTTTGTTTGTTTTTTGCTTTTTCTCAACGTGATGCAAGGGAGATAAAAGGCGTACATTCATTACAGAAGACTTCGCTTTCAGCAGCGGTTTAGTGCTCAACCTTATAAAATTACATTTAAATGCGTTTAGCTTTTCTACTGCATGTATGTGTGTTGCTTCCCATTGCTTGCTCAAAATGAAAGAAACCTGACATTATTCTTTCTCTCCTGACAATGAGCTACCTGTTCCTTTTCTCTCACTTCCTTCACTTCTCATAATCTCTTCTTATTTTGTTCTCCCAGTCATGCATTGCCGTTTACTTCCCTACTAGCTGAGATGGGAATGGAAGAAACAGAAGATACATATTCTATAAAATGATTTTTACAAGAAAATCTAGTGAAAAAATCTCAATAATTCTTCACAATCTACCCAGCACACACTGGGAAAAAGAGGACAGACCACAAAGAAGAATAAACACGCGATAAAGTACTTGGCATGTGGTATTCAGTGCACTGATAGAAGAGAGATTTTATCCCCATTTTTCCCATTGTGGAAAAAAATGTTGACTAACTAAATGTTGACTACGTAAAAGACAAAGAAATACTTTTCCTTCTCTCAGTGATGGCAGTGGATGCTCTTGCCAGGCATTGCTTTTCTCAAAGACAGGACAATTAAGTCAAGGCAATTTCTTCATGAGCATCATCAGGATCAAAACATCGTCTATAATTTCTTGGTGTCTAAGGCAGTTTTGACAAGTATAAACCTGACAGTCAATGGTCAGAACACATTTAATACATCTTCCTTATGATGGAGTTAGTAGGTCTAAGGTCTCCCTGGGGTAATATGATGTAAAAGATGTTTGTAGCACGAATTTACTCACAGACCATTAGCTTGTGGTAGATGCTAGACTTTAAAGACCTATGTGCAAGGAACTTACTCTTCAGTTTTCCATATTATACTGCAATCCTTCATTTTCTTAATGCAATTTCCTGCAGTCATGTGATGTGCACTATGAGTAGCAGACCTCGGAAAGTCACGACTCTGAATAACAAGTCTTCATATTTTGTGGTAAATATTTTGAGTGTTTCGTCCCTTAAGCAAAGAGGGGAGCTGAGATTTTAAAAATAAAAATTATTTGCTGTAGTCAGTTTTGACAAACAGTATTCTCCAGTGTTTCAGTGCTTTGAAGAAATTGGCACAGAAAAATGAAATGCTAACTATTGCTACGAAGCTTTTTGGTAGTCTTTCTGCCTCTGTTTTCCCAGTTTTAATAAGGTACCTATAAAACATGAATAATGAAACACTATATAAACAACATTATGAAGTCAGCCTTTTCTCATTAGCTTGAACACCTTATTATTTTATAGATAGATTTTTTTTTTTTACTTCTGAAGGTAAGCTTTGGATGAAATGCCAAGATTCTGTAGAATGATACATAATGGTGAAGAATTAACGTCACATACCAAATTGCATTGCCATTCGCGTAGTACATCATGCAGTTCAGAGCCAGCAGGTTTAACAAACATGTCAGCCATCGTTATCAGAGCTTCTCAGGGTCATCTTTCTATCCCAGCAGGGTAGTCTAATGGCTTCCAGTATGATATGTGGGATCTCTGGTGATCCTCTTGATCAAGAATCAATTAAAAGAAGTTACTGTTAATGTGACACCAGATATAGACAAAGCGAGACTCACTTGACAGTTACTAATTGCAGCAGGCAGCCAAAAGAGCTCTGTAGAGATACGAGGACCGAAACGGCTAAATTAGTAAACTGTGTTGACACACTCGCTCAATATTTTTAAATATGCAAGTATAGCATATTCCCAGGTCTAGTGAACCTGACAGGCATGAGTTTCTGACACTTTATGAAAATGAAGCACAGAATATGATTTTTTTTTTTTTTAACAATTAGAGTAGCTCAAAACTAATTATCCTGGCAAAATGGAATGAGCCAGCTGTCCCAGCAGGGGAAGCTTGCGCTTGTCTGTGTCTCTGCCTGCCTTCAAAAGCAACTAGATGCTTTTCAACCCAGGGATGCCACCAAGAAAATGCTCCTGTTCTTTGAAGCAAATGGCTCCTAATTTCTCTGCCACTCCCTCACTCCTTGTGGGATTTCCGCATCACCTTGTTTTTGAGCAGGAATTACAGAAATGTAAATCTGGGATAATTCTGCCCTGCTGTATCTCACTCGCAGAGCTCTGAGCTCCCTCGGCATATGCCCTTCTTTGGGACAGTGTCCAAGAACAGCCACGTTCAGATGCTTGGAGTGGAGGCAGGGAGCTTTATGTTGTCAGGATTTTTTTCCTCCTCTTTAGATCTCTTATGAGAAGTGCCAAATGATCATGTCATGTTCTGGGAGATTTGGTGTATGTTTCATTCGGAAATGTGTATACCCACAGGAGGTTAACTGGTGTCTTGTAAGATGGATCCCGATAAAAACCTAACCCAGCTGCATGACTGGTTTGAAACTGCAGCCTTATGAGAATCCCAAGGTGTCGTATCTTCTGGTTTGCCAGGAGATTTTATTTTTTTAAAATAACTCTTAAGATTTTATGAGACTGAACTTGTTATC
>NW_010401028.1:18859-19351 GCF_000710305.1 Buceros rhinoceros silvestris
AGGCATTTTTTACAGCCTCAGACTTCTAATTGGGAAAATTGGGACTTCTTTATTGCCAGGGCTGTATTTCAGCTAATGGAAGACTCTGACACAGCACCGAGGTCCGCACTTTCTAGCACGTTTATCATATTGTTCTCAACCTCGGGTTGTGCTCAAATCTTTCTCTTCTTTCCTGTGGTAAGACTTGCCAAATCACATTTGTTTTTTCCTTTACAACCTCTCTGGAATCTGACTGTGCCTCACTTTCCTCTTCTGGGCACTTAATGTCTCCCTCAGTGACATAACCCCCTGTTTATTCATTACCTTGACCTTAGCCTCACCTTGTCTGCTCTGGGCTAGTTCCTGGTTTCTTCATGTACTGTTGCACCCAGGTCTCCCCAGAATGGAGGAGGAGCCCGCAGTACATATGCACAACCCTCTCTCATCTGAAGGTTTGATTTCTCTCTGTCTGCTGTATGAACTCCCAAGCTTGTAATTTTTTTTTTTTTTTTT